>NW_028151225.1:32500-37963 GCF_964638095.1 Poromitra crassiceps | reverse complement strand
GGAACACCTTTCTGTCTCTCTCCATCCTCTGCAAACAGGAGAGTGAGAGGGTGAGAGTGAGAGGGTGAGAGTGAGAGTGAGAGGAGAGAGAGTGGAAGTGGAGGATACAGAGAGGAGAGAGGAAGTGGAGGATACAGAGAGGAGAGAGGAAGTGGAGGATACAGAGAGGAGAGTGGAAGTGGAGGATACAGAGAGGAGAGAGGAAGTGGAGGATACAGAGAGGAGAGTGGAAGTGGAGGATACAGAGAGGAGAGAGGAAGTGGAGGATACAGAGAGGAGAGTGGAAGTGGAGGATACAGAGAGGAGAGTGGAAGTGGAGGATACAAAGAGGAGAGAAGAAGTGGAGGGATACAGAGAGGAGAGAGGAAGTGGAGGATACAAAGAGGAGAGAAGAAGTGGAGGATACAGAGAGGAGAGAGGAAGTGGAGGATACAGAGAGGAGAGAGGAAGTGGAGGATACAGATAGGAGAGTCTGCTCCTTTGTTCTGTTGCGTTAATCTGCTTTTTCTCTCATTCCCCTGCTTGTTCTTTTGATGTGCTGTTGGATCGGCCCCTCGATGATTCACTCACAGCAAAGAAATTAAATGTACCGGATTGACGGACCGATTCCCCCCCCCCTTCCCTCCCCCCTTCCCTCCCCCGCCTCTCCCCTCCCTCCCCTCCCTCCCCCTCTCCCCCCCGAGGCCTCGGGCTTCTTCAATAGATAAGGAGAGAATCTGTTCTTTGTCGCTTCACTCTCTCTCTCTCTCTCTCTCTCTCTCTCTCTTCCTCTCTCTCTCTCTCTCCCTCCCTCCCTCTCCCTCTCTCTCTCCTCCCTTCTTTTCTGTGTTTTTTCCTCCTCTGCGCTGTGTTTAATCCCAGCCTTGCGGTGGATGCATGTCAAAGATGTAATTCCATTGTTTAACATGCTCTTCTGAGCACCCCCCCCCCCCCTCACCACCCCCCCCCCTCACCTAAACCCCCTCCCTCCCTCCCTCCCTCACTCCCTCCCTCACCCCCCTCCCACCTAAACCCCCTCCCTCCCAGGGCCTCATGCATATTCATCAGCGATCAAAAACAAAAGACAGATCAGAAGTGTTTGTCATGTACAGCAAACCAGCGCCATTCAATTCTCTGTCTGTTTCCTGCTCCGGGCGGATTAGTGCGAGTTCAACATATCTCAGACACGCAAATCCTAAGTACCAACATATAGAAATTCAATCAGAGAAGTGGAGGATAATAGTTCCTATAGCTTTGTTCCACATGACGCGTGTTGTGAGTGAAACAGTGGTCAGAAGAACAGTAGAGGCAGCAGAAGGTCTGGGGGCTGCAGAGCAACATGGTGGGTGGAGAAGAAAGGGGGTCAGTATGGAAGTTATGAGAAGGGACATACATGGTTCTGTCACACCGTAGGCCAGGGTCTTCATCATCAGCCGGTTCTGCTCATGTCTGACCCGGAGTGAGACTGCAGGGTGCTGCCCGCCCGGGTCCTGCTCATGTCTTCTGGGTCGGGTCCAGGGTCCAGGCCCCTGCAGGCTCCAGGTCCAGACAGACGTAAACACGGTCTGACCGCACCAGCACCAGCCTGCTGCCCTCACCTCACACACAAACACCCAGGAGGACACACTGTGCTGCTGCCAGGGGACAGACAGGCTGCACTGCACCGGACTGGAGGAGAGGTAGAGAGAGAGAGAGAGAGAGAGAGAGAGAGAGAGAGAGAGAGGAAGAGAGAGGTAGAGAGAGAGAGAGAGAGAGGAAGAGAGAGAGAGAGAGAGAGAGGGAGAGAGAGAGAGAGAGAGGAAGGAACAGAGAGAGAGAGAGAGAGAGAGAGAGGAAGGAACAGAGAGAGAGGAAGGAACAGAGAGAGAGAGAGGAACAGAGAGAGAGAGAGAGAGGAAGGAACGGAGAGAGAGGGAGAGAAAGGAACAGAGAGAGAGAGAGGAAGAAATGGAGAGAGAGAGTGAGAGAGAGGATGGAAGAGAGAGAGAGAGAGAGAGAGAGAGGGAGAGAAGGAAGGAACGGAGAGAGAGAGGAGAGAGGAAGGAACGGAGAGAGAGAGGGAGAGAGGAAGGAATGGAGAGAGAGAGGGAGAGAGGAAGGAACAGAGAGAGAGGATGGAACAGAGAGAGAGAGAGAGAGAGGAAGGAACGGAGAGAGAGGGAGAGAAAGGAAGGAACAGAGAGAGAGAGAGGAACAGAGAGAGAGAGAGAGGAAGGAACGGAGAGAGAGGAAGGAACAGAGAGAGAGAGAGAGAGAGAGAGAGAGAGAGAGAGAGAGAGAGGGGGGGGGGGGAGTAAAGCAATATGTTTGTTTGTTAGAGCAGTTCACATTCCTTAAATAACAGGCATCAAGGATTGAGTCCCTTAAAATGTATTTTTCATTGTGCTTGTTATTATTCACTGTTCCTAATTGCAGTTCATGTCAGCTGTGTGTGTGTGTGTGTGTGTGTGTGTGTCTGCGTGTGTGTGTGTGTGTGAGTGTGTGTGTGTGTGTGTGAGTGTGTGTGTGTGTGTGTGTGTCTGTGTGTGTGTGTGTGTGTGTGTGTGTGTGTGTGTGTGTGAGTGTGTGTGTGTGTGTGTGTGTGTGTGTGTGTGTGTGTGTGTGTGTGTGTGTGTGTGTGTGCATCAGGGTGGATCTGCTGCTCAGATGCTCTCCAGCGCCCCGCGGTGACAGATCAGATGCGCTGCGGCTCCTCAGCGCCCCGTTTGAATTATGCGTCAGGACAAATATGGGTCAAAATGAGACATCCAACATGGTGGCTTCTTCTTCTTCCACTTGCTTGTTCTCCTTTCTTCTCGCTCGTCTCCCTTTGCACTTTCTTCTCTTCAAAGCTCACGCTCAGCGGGACTCCGTGTGTGTGTGTGTGTGTGTGTGTGTGTCCACAACCAGGCTGTGTGTGTGTGTGTGTGTGTGTGTGTGTGTGTGCGTGTGCGTGCGCGTGTGCGCGTGTGTGATGAGACGTGACAAGCGCCTTCATCCTCCCCTCAGACGCCACATTCCAGAGCGTTCCTCCACTCGCTCCGTGTGTGTGTGTGTGTGTGTGTGTGTGTGTGCTGCCTCGCGCTTTTCATCTTTTTTCTACCCGTCTTCTTCCTCTTCCTCTTCCTCTTCCTCTCCTCCTCCTCTGCTGCTTCTTCTTGGCTCTGCGCGCTCTTCGTCTCCTCGCTCTCACAGGTGGAAGAAAGGCGCGCGGGGAGGAATGAAAGAGACGCGCTTCTAATTAGAGTACGAGGCTGAGACAAAAGCAGGCGGGATAACGAAGATAACACGTGTAAACACAAACGTCTTCATCTGAGAGAGGGTTTGGAGGGATCTCTCGTTCCTCTGCCTCTACAGCGAGGAGAGGCTGGGGGGCTGTGTGTGTACGGCAACACATGGGGGGATAGGATGTGATTATGAGCGACAGAGAGATTGCTGTGTGTGTGTGTGTGTGTGTGTGTGTGTGTGTGTGTGTGTGTGTGTGTGTGTGTGTGTATCCCCGCAGGGCCTGATCATCTCCCTCTGTTCATAGGGCCCAACTTAAAAAAAAAAAGCATGGAAGAAGAAGACGCCTGCTGGTGACAGTTGTACTTTGTACTTTGAGTTTTGTTGACTTATTTGCAGAAAGGTGCCACAAAGCACGAGCCTGATTAACGCAAACAAACTGGGATGTGCGAGGTTGAACGACGTCACATCCGTTTTAAACGAGTCAGATCCGGTCGCTAGCCAGGCTAGCCATCGTTAGCAATAACAGTTGATAACAAGGCATTTCACGGCATTTTGCGCATACAAACACTGCAGCCTCATGTCCACACAGATAGAAGTTAAGCAGTGCTGTGTGTACAGCTGATTTAATGAGACACAAGAAGTGCTAATAAACATTTACTACGATTTTAACTACTGTTGTCGCGCGGAGCAGCCATCTTGGATTTTTGAGCTCATGGCTGCTGAGGCTACGAGTTTGGGAGAGGAAATACGAGCACTGGTGACGTCACCGTTCGAGCGCATGACCTTTGAACCCTCACGTATTCCCATTTCCAAGTTGTAAAGGAACCATATAACCATCCTGATCACAGGATCTCACATTTCTGTTTCGCTCCCCAGCGGATCCATTTCCTGAAATGAAAATGTAGCCTACTGTAACCAGGTCAATCAGGGGCCTACGTTGTAGTTGATGACGTGACCGGACCAATCAGAGCCACCGTTGGGAAAACAGTAATGGCGTCTCCCGAACGTTAACGTTAGTAAACACAGCCATAAAGTGCCGTTTTGCATATTTAGACTCGATAATGAAACAAGAACAAGCTAGTACGCACTAACGGGGGTTTCAGAAAAGACGATCCCGCCATTCTTAGACCGGATTTGCATTGGATTTGGCGACGCCGATTGGCTGAAGGAGTTGTCTGTCAAGGCAAATTCTCCCGCCCACTGAGATTGATGTCGGCGGCTGGAAGTCCAGACTTATCAGGATGAGATGTTTTGAACCAGGATTAGATCTTAATTCAACACGTCGACTTCCTTCGAGTCTTGGGTAAAGTGGAGAAGTTTCACAAGTCACGTCTTATCTACTGTAAGGCTGAGAAGAAAATAACAAGTCCATAAGCCTAAATATATTTTCTCTCGCTGTGCCATCTCTGCTTGGCCAAAAGGAAACGGCTGACTGCTCCTCCAACTCTCTCTGCATCTTCTCCCTCCACAGTGTTCCTGCTTTGCATGTGGATTCTGTCTATTTGCTTATTTCGGTCGCCTCTGTGCTTCTCTGACACGCCGCTCACCTCCAGGCTCCTCGGGCGAGATGATGATGGCTCTGGGGGGACTTTGGTTTTTCCTTCTGCCTCTCTGCTGTGAAACTCCATTGAGATGATGAAACTGCGGTGCAGCCGTGTCTGCGGCTCACGGTGGGACGCTGGAGTCTTCCTGGCTTCTCTGCGAGAGGCTGCGGCGTTTGCTGCTCGCTGATGAAAGAGCCTGGAAATGTGCGTCTTTAAGCCCGGGCCCCAATACATCTTCTCACCGAGAAGCCATTGTGACTGTCATCTGTCCGCGCGCCCGTCCGTGTGTGTGTGCGAGGATTTGGCTTTATGCACACACCAATATATATGTTACACCATTCTCTTATGATCCTCCTTAACCGCCTGAGGGAATTTGGCCTGAGGGGAAGCCAGAACGCGCACACGCACACGCACACACACGCACACACACACACACACACACGTACACGTACACGTACACACACACACACACACACACACACACACACACACACACACACACACACACACACACACACACACACACACACACACGAGAGAGATTGAGGGAGAGAGACAGTAGCCATACATGTCTGTGAGCTGTATGCAAATGACTGTCCTGTATGTATTGGAGTGAAGAAACGGGTTAGCCAGTTTGCACAAAGATATCAAATTATATTTCGGGTCTGTCTGGTCCAAAATGACAGACAGGTGTCAGAAAATAAGTTTTTCCCCCCACAAACCCTGCCATGAA
>NW_028151225.1:10000-27500 GCF_964638095.1 Poromitra crassiceps | reverse complement strand
CTGAACATGAGTGTAGGCTACCTCTGAACATGCAGCATGAGTGTAGGCTACCTCTGAACATGCAGCATGAGTGTAGGCTACCTCTGAACATGCAGCATGAGTGTAGCCTACCTCTGAACATGAGTGTAGGCTACCTCTGAACATGCAGCATGAGTGTAGGCTACCTCTGAACATGCAGCATGAGTGTAGGCTACCTCTGAACATGCAGCATGAGTGTAGGCTACCTCTGAACATGCAGCATGAGTGTAGGCTACCTCTGAACATGCAGCATGAGTGTAGGCTACCTCTGAACATGCAGCATGAGTGTAGGCTACCTCTGAACATGAGTGTAGGCTACCTCTGAACATGAGTGTAGGCTACCTCTGAACATGCAGCATGAGTGTAGGCTACCTCTGAACATGCAGCATGAGTGTAGGCTACCTCTGAACATGCAGCATGAGTGTAGGCTACCTCTGAACATGCAGCATGAGTGTAGGCTACCTCTGAACATGATGAGTGTAGGCTACCTCTGAACATGAGTGTAGGCTACCTCTGAACATGCAAAAGGCCTAAGTCTACTGATGAGATAATAGTGTTTTCCATTGGGCACATTTATTCATTTGATGCTTGTGTGTGTCATTTTATTGCAAAAAAAAAACATTTTGAAAAGAGATAAAATGCTTTTTGAATGAAGCGTTTCATTTTGAGTTTTTACATTTTGTGTTGTGTGTGGTTTTGTGTTTTGCGTTGAGAGTTTTGAGAAAATGAGCCCTGCATCGTTTCAGAAAATGTGTGCAAGCCATTGTGAAAAACTGTAACATCTTTCTTAACAAGTTTATTCACTCACTGCAATTTGAGAGAGCCTCGTCCAGCCCGCACACATCACACATGTTCCCAATTTGATAATTGCTACATATTTTTGCCTTGATTTTCATTCGCCCGTCGACATGCGTGCGTCAGCTGTCACTAGATGAAAAGTCCCTTTGAGCCGCTCTGTTTTAGGGGCTTTGCGTTGCATCAAGACTTGAATCAATTAGTAGTTTCTTTCATCACCTAAGAGGCCGTACCCCAACACCCTGCGCACGCCTTATGGCCTTGTCCCAGCCTCCACTAGCCTCCAACTCCCCTTTCATTTCATCTCCCCTTCTGTTCAATACTCTCATCTGCTCTGCTGTTCATAAGTTCATACCGAGCTCCAGAAGGGCCCGAACATCTGGCAGCTCCTTAGGCCCAGTCGACGTGCATCCGTTCTGGGTGCACCGAGGCCTGGGGACCAGCCCCTCCTGTGGAGAGATCAGCCTTTGGTGTGTGTGTGGTACAGTTCAGTTCAGTCTCCACTTCCTGAGCACTGCTGCCTTGATGTGGCCACAGTCAGAGTGCATGATTTATTGCAGGACTATAACCCTGTCCCCTCTGCTAATACAGCCATTAATATGCTCCTCCTTCCTCAGTCACCCACCTGCAGTCCCACACTGAAACCCCTTACCATTATAGATAGAGAGGCCAAAGTGAACGTCACTTCCTGCTTCAGCACTGTACCAGAGATCTGCCATTTATTTTCCCATATTCCCACATTTCGTAAAATGCTTATACATTTTTTTTACTTGTTCAAACCAAACGGTACAGCTATAATTAGAAACAGGAGAGATCGCATAACATTTCACTCTGACCAAAACGTAAATAAATGCGGGTTTAAAGAAAATATTTTAACAATGTTTTTTTTTGTTTTTTTGTTTTGGACCAAGTGAAATGTTCTATGGTCTCTACCGATTCCAAATATAGCTGAACGGTTTGGTTTGATCAAGTAAAACTATTTTTATGAGCATTTTACGAAATGTCTATGGGAAAATAAATTGCGGAAGAAAATCTCTGGTACAGTGCTGAAGCAGGAAGTGACGTTCCACTTTGCCTCTCTATTCAGCTCACACAGTCCACACTGAAAGCCTTGGCAGATACGGCTCTGCGCCGCATACAAGGAACACTGTGTTGTTGTCACCTTCATGGATGTTCTGCCTGAGTGGAAGATGTTTAAATAGGGCGGAGGGGGGGGGGGGGGGGGATGCTGTGACTGTGGTGACAGAAGTGTTTAGGGTTATGACACAGAGATCAACTGTTGGTGTTTCCATCTCAGATCCAGTTGTCCTCGTTATTGATGACCAGCTTGTTTCTTTGTATATGGTTGAGTGGTGGCAGCATGGTCCAAGGGGCTCCGCTGGTGGCGGGGTGGAAGTTGTTAGGGGGGCATTATTGGTTTATGGTTATGCGGCCAATCAAAGCACCCTCATCAAAGTCACTCCACCTCTCCTCCCCACAACCTTCCTTCCCTCTCTTCTTCTGTTTATTTAAGAGCCATGCAGCCTAATCAGCAGCAGGGCTCCAACAGAGAGAGAGAGAGAGAGAGAGAGAGATGAGGGGAAAGCAGGATGGAGAGAGCAGAGAGAGAGAGAGACGGATGAGGGGAAAGCAGGATGGAGAGAGCAGAGAGAGAGAGAGAGAGACAGATGAGGGGAAAGCAGGATGGAGAGAGCAGAGAGAGAGAGAGAGAGAGAGAGAGAGATGAGGGGAAAGCAGGATGGAGAGAGCAGAGAGAGAGAGAGAGATGAGGGGAAAGCAGGATGGAGAGAGCAGAGAGAGAGAGAGACGGATGAGGGGAAAGCAGGATGGAGAGAGCAGAGAGAGAGAGAGAGACGGATGAGGGGAGAGCAGGATGGAGAGGTGCGGTAGTCAGAGATGGAGGAACAGGAAGGAGCATGCATGGTGTTTATCTAAGCAGAGTCAGAGTCAGAGCGAGCAGGCGGCGGTGGCGGGGGGGAAACAGAGTGGACAGCGGAAGTCAGGGCAGGCGGACGGGAGATGAGAGGAAGAGCTGGTACCAGACAGGAGGGGATGTGGTATAGGTCTGTTTAGAGGCCACGGTCACACCGCAGGACCCAGGCTTTTGTGCGTCAGCGCCACTCTGATTTTGTGATGGCTTAGCAGTGCAAACAAACAAATCAAGGCTTATTTACGACACCGCACACAATTAGTCCATTTCAAGGGAAGTTAACACTGTAGTATGAGAATGCCCGATTCTCCGAAAGCAACTAGTTCCTCCACCAGAGTGGCTTAGTGGTAGCCAGGCCTCCCTTTGGACACGGATAAATACACTTTGGTGTTGCTGCTGCCAGTGAAGAACAAAGCAGGAAATGAACTGGAAGGCCCCATTAGACTTCCATCCATCCATCCATCCAACATCCATCCCTGCTGCTGCGGCATGTGGTCCCTGCAGGAGGAGGAGAGAGGGGCTTGGGTATCCCCCCTGCGCTCCCCCATTAGAGGGAACCTCCCTTGCAGGCAGCTGCCTCACAGCTCCGCTGAGCATCTCCTCCTCTTCCTCCTCCTCTTCCTCCTCTCGTTAATTAGGACAATTAAGAGATTTGCAGGACAGATGGATGGAAATCCAGCCGGCGGTGACGCCTGCCCCTGAGGACGGCTCCAGCGAGGTGAGGTCTGAGCAAGCGTCCCGGAAGCCCATTTTGTCGACTTACTGGTGGGACTCTGGCGCACTCCTGTGGCTGATGCCAGATATTGTCAGAAAACGGTGGTCAATGGTTGCGGGGGGAAATAAAAGGTCCCAAACTATTCCATTTACAAATATATGATGGCTCAGAAAAAGAAGGTTTTCCAAATAAATGCAGTTTAGTTTGAAAGGGTAGTAAAGTCCTCACAGGCAGAACGGTCACTATGCTCAACCCTGATTGGCTGATCAGCTCCCCTAATTGAAATGAGGTAAACCTGCTGAGTGGAAACTTACCAGTTCAAATTTTGCAAACTTGCCTGATTTTCTTTAGTTTAGTGAGGGAAGCCAATCAGGCCAAGTTCTGTTGTGGCGCGCTCAATGATCGAAAGGATTGCTTTTTTCTAAATATGCATCAAGTACAGTATGTATTTAAACAGAATTTTTAATTTCTTTAACAGAGCTCTTTTAACCATCTGGTCCACAGACGATAGTGGCCAGTTAATTCTGAAATTCACCACCTGATTCCACTCATTTACCATGAAGCCATTTCTGAAGAAGTGGCTACGGGAGGAAAGCAAGACTGACTTATCATTGGTTATGAACCATTTCTTAGTGATGGTTGAACTAGAATGAGACAAGACAGATAAATAAACAAACAAATAAAACAATAAACGAAATAAATAACTAAACAAATCAAAATAAATAAACAAAAAAATAAAATAAAAAATAAGAGTAGCAGTTGAGAAGGGGTCCCTCTGAGTACAGTAGATAATGAAGAAAAACTACAGGAAAAACTACAACAGCTACTATAACAACAACAACAACAACAACAACACCCTCATACCTGCATGGAGTAAAACTTGCAGTGTTTTGTCTCCAGGTTGTGGGAGCAGCAGTTGAAGTCGTCTCAGTAGTTGTAGCTGTTGAAGTTGTGTGAACTTGGGAGAGACAGAAAAAGAGAGATGTTCCATCTCTGTAAATATTCACCTGACATCACAAAGAGAAGTGAAGCAGCAGAAACTTTTTCACCTTTAGATTTGATGATGTAACGTGTGTCAATCGGTGCCTTTCTGTCACAGTGCTGCTGCCTTTCAAGCTGCTTCACCCACCTTCATCCAGCTGGTGGTGCAGAGAAGCAGGCTGCTTAACCCACCTTCATCCAGCTGGTGGTGCAGAGAAGCAAGCTGCTTAACCCACCTTCATCCAGCTGGTGGTGCAGAGAAGCAGGCTGCTTCACCCACCTTCATCCAGCTGGTGGTGCAGAGAAGCAGGCTGCTTAACCCACCTTCATCCAGCTGGTGGTGCAGAGAAGCAAGCTGCTTAACCCACCTTCATCCAGCTGGTGGTGCAGAGAAGCAGGCTGCTTAACCCACCTTCATCCAGCTGGTGGTGCAGAGAAGCAGGCTGCTTCACCCACCTTCATCCAGCTGGTGGTGCAGAGAAGCAGGCTGCTTAACCCACCTTCATCCAGCTGGTGGTGCAGAGAAGCAGGCTGCTTAACCCACCTTCATCCAGGTGGTGGTGCAGAGAAGCAGGCTGCTTAACCCACCTTCATCCAGGTGGTGGTGCACAGAAGCGAGGCTGACACGGAGCATGTCCCTAACGACATAGTTATTGGGTGAATGGCTTCAGGACAGGTTGGTCATTCCCCTGGTGGTCACACTATGGTAGTGCCACCTCTTGAACTGCCCGCCTGCAGTGTCGTAGGCCTACTCCCTGTAGATGATGCTGTCGCGCCGCAGAACCCCTGCTCGGCCTTCGGAGGCAGTCAGGAGAAAACAAACACTTTTTATTGCAGTAAGACGTTTCACTAATTGCTTCATTTCTGATCTACATATTAGCCCAGCAAACTAAAGCTGCCATGAAGCCAGCGAGCTCTAACCAGGAGGATTTCATCTCATCTACACAATCATTTTGTCATCATCTGGCATGTGCTGCTTTTTTAAACTATAGAGGCTCTCTTGAAATAACATTGATAGATGACACTCGCTAAAACTCTACATATTTCACCCAAAGGGGCTATTTAGAATGAGCCTGTCTTTGTATAACCTGTCAAAAATGATATGACTTGAGCTTCCAAAGTGACTGTGATACTGTGAGAAGTGAGAGCTTCAAGCTGCACGTGGAGAGGAGAGGAGAGGAGGAGCCTCTGGTGCTGGAGGAACAATCAATGTTTTCTCTTATTAAATGTCAACTCACAAAGAGCCCACATAAGAGTTTTGAACTCATAGTAATCATAGTAATGTACTAAAGAGCCACATAGGAGTTTTGAACTCATAGTAATCATAGTAATGTACTAAAGAGCCCACATAGGAGTTTTGAACTCATAGTAATGTACTAAAGAGCCACATAGGAGTTTTGAACTCATAGTAATCATAGTAATGTACTAAAGAGCCACATAGGAGTTTTGAACTCATAGTAATCATAGTAATGTACTAAAGAGCCACATAGGAGTTTTGAACTCATAGTAATCATAGTAGTGTACTAAAGAGCCACATAGGAGTTTTGAACTCATAGTAGTCATAGTAATGTACTAAAGAGCCACATAGGAGTTTTGAACTCATAGTAATCATAGTAATGTACTAAAGAGCCACATAGGAGTTTTGAACTCATAGTAATCATAGTAATGTACTAAAGAGCCACATAGGAGTTTTGAACTCATAGTAATCATAGTAATGTACTAAAGAGCCCACATAGGAGTTTTGAACTCATAGTAATCATAGTAATGTACTAAAGAGCCACATAGGAGTTTTGAACTCATAGTAATCATAGTAATGTACTAAAGAGCCACATAGGAGTTTTGAACTCATAGTAATCATAGTAATGTACTAAAGAGCCACATAGGAGTTTTGAACTCATAGTAATCATAGTAATGTACTAAAGAGTCACATAGGAGTTTTGAACTCATAGTAATCATAGTAATGTACTAAAGAGCCACATAGGAGTTTTGAAATCATAGTAATCATAGTAATGTACTAAAGAGCCCAAATAGGAGTTTTGAACTCATAGTAATCATAGTAATGTACTAAAGGAGCATCCAGATATGAGGTTCTACCTGCTTCTTTTGTGGTGACAGTAAGAACATTGCTGGCCTCGCTTATGCTGCCGCCATCGAACATGTGGGTCCAGAAAAACATAATGAAAAAGCCCTTCTAGCCAGAGCCCCTGACCACAGCGTCAGCTGGTCTCAACAAACAGGCCAGAAACCCCACACTGACATGGAACCCCCACCCCCACCATACCTTACATTGTACTAGCTGTAGCTGGACTGCATACATTACATTAATGCATTGTAATAAACCTTTGGATATAAGGGCAGTCAAATGCTCCCACCACCTGGGTAGAAATGGTACTGCAATGTACTGAGGCTGTAATGATCCCACACATGAAACCAGGATTAAACACAAAAATCCACTTTATTACATTAAAACAAACTCATAGGACTTGGGCAACCAGGTGAGGAGGTGAACAGGAGGGCAGATATGGCCAATGGGCCTGACTAGCCTCCTCTGAGAGCTAAATAACATCACTCAGCATAATATGACATTGACTCGTTTAACTTCTGCAACACAGCACAGTAATGAGCAGCAATAAAAGTCATTCTCATTCTCACATAAAGCACAACACACGTGTTCCTTAGAGATTAGACAGCGCCCCCCTGTGCCTCTCACCTGGAACTACATTCAATACAGGATGGTGTTTTTAGTCACTGAACCAGCCTGGTATGTTTGTGCACCTGGCAGCCGTACATTCCCTGAGTCGCTCAACTTCACTTCCCGGATGGTTACGGGCTGTGCACCCCAGCATGTATTAACGTCGCTGGTCGCTTGACAAAATAACTAGTTGTTGTCCTGCAGTTACAATTTACAATTAACAATTTATTAGAAGGATAACCCCCTTGGAATGAATCATCTCATTTTCGAGGGGGTCCTTAGGACAAATATACAGAAAGAAAACAGGTATTACATAAAACAAGCAATATACAAATACACTCACAAATACACATAAGAAGCTCTCCCAGGCTATAGCCACTCCCCAACCCCCTTACATCTTATCGCATATCTCCCTGAAACTTGGGGTACTGTGAAAATGCGTTGCGCCATAATTTCCGACAATGGCTGATATAGGCCTACATTAACAAGTATTTAAGTATATATACACATTAGTACTGAATACGTACATTCATTATTTTAAATGACTGAATGAAATCAAATTATTTGTCTAATCTCTGTGATTGACAGGAGAGATGATCAGAGGGGCAGAGTTTTTACCACCATCATTAGAACAGGGACTTAAGATTGGGTAGAGTTTCTCAGTGAAGGTGCAGCCACTAGTGGAGTAGATAAGAACTGCAGCATCTACGTCATAAAAGGAGACCAGACCCTCCTCATAATTCACAAACACTCCCAGCTTCTGAAGTTTGGTTTTCAGAGAGAGAACAGGACCACCAGCAATTCTGTACTCATTTTCATTCCTTAAAGATCTAGTCCAGATGCCATGCGCGGGTGACGCTGTGATTGTTCCCTTCCTGTTGATCGATGCTCTGGCCACTCCTACATCCCACTCAGTCTTCCCTTTAACCTGAACCTCGTAGTAAAACTTTCCTGAAGAAAAGCTCTGCTTTCCTAAGACGCACGGACAAGGAGAAAATCTCTCTGGGTTGTCTGGGAGATTCTTCTCTACATCACCATATTTTACTTGTTTCCCATCATCAGACAGGATGAGAGAGGCTTGTGCTGTATCAGGATCCAGAGTCACATCCACTTCATACTGCTGGACCCTCTTCAGCTCAATATCAGCAAGCAGCTTCTCCTTCTCTTTACTGAGTGTCTCCTCCAGCTTCTCCACAGCTCTCCTCACAGTCCCCTCATATGATGAGTGGACATTGACCTCTGTCCAGTCCTTGGTTTGTGGGAGAGTGTTCAGTGATGGGAAGCTTTGGAGGAGATGGAGGTGGTCTTCAGTGCGTGAGAGCTTCTCTACCTCAGTGTGTCTCTTCATCAGCTCAGAGATGTCCTGTTCCAGCTCATTGATGAAGCCTTCAGCCTGTTTCTCTGTTGTTTTCTGCTTCTCTTCAATCGTCTCAATGAGCTCAGCCTGGCCTCTCTCCACAGACTGCTTCAGAGCAGTGAAGACCCGCACACCGTCTGCTATCTCTCTGTCTGCATCTCCCTTGCTGAGCTCTACTGACTGTTTGATCTCCTGAATCTTCAGTCGTCTCTCCTGGATCATCTGCTGAATTTCACCCTCCGTCTTCCCCAGCTCAGCCATCTTTCCTTCATATTCTTCTTTCAGAGGAACAAAGTGATGTGACTTGTGATCTGACTCAGTGCAGAGCAAACACACACACATCTGGTCCGTCTTGCAGAACAGCTGGAGCGGTCCATCATGATCTTTACACATCCTGTCTTCCAGGTTCTCCACAGGATCCATCAGCTTGTGTGTTTTTAGGCTTTTGATTCTCTGATGAGGCTCCAGGTGAGTCTCACAGTAGGAGATCAGACACACCAGGCAGGACTTCAGGGCCTTCAGTTTGGTCCCAGTGCAGATGTCACAGGGAACTTCTCCTGGTTTGGCACATGGTTGGTCTGGGCAGCTGCTGGCTTTCATCTGAGCTGACTTTCTGAACTGAGCAGCCATCTCAGATATGAAGGTATTGACCCGCAACTCAGGTCTTGTGTTGAAAACCTCTTTACACAAGGGACACTGGCACTGACCACTAATATCCCAGTGCTGTGTGATGCAGTTCTTGCAGAAGTTGTGTCCACATGGTGTGGTGACTGGATCAGTGAACACATCCAGACAGATGGAGCACAGAAACTGCTCTTCAGATAGGAGATTGCTGGCTGCAGACATTCCTAGACACCAAAATATGAAATGTTAACATTGTAATACATACTTATTGAAAGATATATCGTAACAATTATTCAAGTTGTATTATTGGAACAATAGCAAACATTTATGTAACCGGTATAAGTAGAAAAAAAACAAGTCTAAGAAAGGACTCCACTAGTGTTTCAACTGAAAAGAAGTGCCAGATCATTTGAAAAGTGAAAGTGTGAAATAACAGCAATGTGAAATTACATAGCCTGATTATTGAATGAAAATACATTAAAATTATTAAAGTTGGTTTAAAAGGAGACACTGTTGGATTGTCAATAATTTAGCTTTTTACAAGTTGAACACCTGTCCTACCACTACTTAACTCTGAAAATATAGGCCCAAATAACAGCCACCACGGGACATCCCACCTACAGGAGTAGTCTTCATTTTAATTCATTGAAATCTTGTCAGTAGGCTACAAAATGAAAAGGTGAACATCCTAGCAGCTCAGCCTATATAGTTCATTGTTGTATTCTTGCTCTCAAACACAGTAAATGTGCTGTACTCACCTTTAGTTCTATGTTCTACGAGGAGAAACAGACTTCTCTGGACTGCAAAAATGCTGTTGCTTTGAGTTACTTTCACTTTCAATTCCAGAATGTGACGATGTTGAAACTGTCTCCAGTGTTGCTCCGCCTCTAGGCTCTCTCAAAGGAGAGAGCAAGACACATTTGACAGAAGACAGCCTACATTTAATTCATTTGAATTCAAGTTTAAAACTCACTGTCATTATCACAAAATGCGACATTCTTCTTCTGTTGTTAAATGCAGTTTTAAAGAACACACTGAAATACAAACTGATGAAGACTATAAATCTTTATTTAAGAAAAAACAATGACACACATTTGATTTGTCTCAACAGATATAAATCCAGCTGCCAATCATCCTACCAGGTACATTGATGTATTTATACTGTAATTTATTTATTTTTGGGAAAATTTTATTATCAATCATAACTAAAACATGTTCATCTGAAAATGTTCACATAAATCACCTCAATAATGTTTTCTATGTGCACTCCAGAGAGTATCAAACAGATGTTGTTTGTTCATTTTAAGAATGGCGTTTACCTGTTTTTGCAAATGAACTCTTCCAATATATGATGGCTCAGAAAAAGAAGATTTTCCAAATAAATGCAGTTTAGTTTGAAAGGGTAGTAAAGTCGTCACAGGCAGAACAGTCACTATGCTCAACCCTGATTGGCCAGCTACCCTAATTAAAAGGAGGTCAACCTGCTGAGTGGAAACTTCCCAGTTCAAATTTTGCAAACTTGCCTGATTTTCTTTAGTTTAGTGAGGGAAGCCAATCAGGCCAAGTTCTGTTGTGGCACGCTCAATGATAGAAAGGATTGCTTTTTTCTAAATATGGATCAAGTCCAGTATGTACTGTATTTAAACAGAAATTTGAATTTCTTTAACAGAGCTCTTTTAACCATCTAGTCCACAGACGATAGTGGCCAGTTAATTCTGAAATTCACCACCTGATTCCACTCATTTACCATGCAGCCATTTCTGAAGAAGTGGCTATGGGAGGAAAGCAAGACTGACTTATCATTGGTTATGATACATTTCTTAGTGATGGTTGAACTAGCATGAGACAAGACAGATAAATAAACAAACAAATAAACAAATAAACAAATAAACAAATAAATAAATAGCAGTAGCAGTTGAGAAGGGGTCCCTCTGAGTACAGTAGATAATGAAGAAAAATACAGGAAAAACTACATCAGCTACTACAATAACAACAACAACAACAACAACAAGAACAACAACAATAACAACAACAACAACAACAACAACAACAAAACAGCCTCTGAAATACATACCTGCATGGAGTGAAACTTGCAGTGTTTTGTCTCCAGGTTGTGGGAGCAGCAGTTGAAGTCGTCTCAGTAGTTGTAGCTGTTGAAGTTGTGTGAACTTGGGAGAGACGGAGAGAAAAAGAGAGATTTTCCCATCTCTGTAAATATTCACCTGACATCACAAAGAGAACTGAAGCAGCAGAAACTTTTTCACCTTTAGATTTGATGATGTAACGTGTGTCAAGTGGTGCCTTTCTGTCACAGTGCTGCTGCCTTTCAAGCTGCTTCACCCACCTTCATCCAGCTGGTGGTGCAGAGAAGCAGGCTGCTTCACCCACCTTCAACCAGCTGGTGGTGTAGAGAAGCAGGCTGCTTCACCCACCTTCATCCAGCTGGTGCTGCAGAGAAGCAAGCTGCTTAACCCACCTTCATCCAGCTGGTGGTGCAGAGAAGCAAGCTGCTTCACACACCTTCATCCAGCTGGTGGTGTAGAGAAGCAGGCTGCTTAACCCACCTTCATCCAGCTGGTGGTGCAGAGAAGCAGGCTGCTTCACCCACCTTCATCCAGCTGGTGGTGCAGAGAAGCAAGCTGCTTAACCCACCTTCATCCAGCTGGTGGTGCAGAGAAGCAGGCTGCTTAACCCACCTTCATCCAGCTGGTGGTGCAGAGAAGCAAGCTGCTTAACCCACCTTCATCCAGCTGGTGGTGCAGAGAAGCAAGCTGCTTCACCCACCTTCATCAAGCTGGTGGTGCAGAGAAGGAAGCTGCTTAACCCACCTTCATCCAGCTGGTGGTGCAGAGAAGGAAGCTGCTTAACCCACCTTCATCCAGCTGGTGGTGCAGAGAAGGAAGCTGCTTAACCCACCTTCATCCAGCTGGTGGTGCAGAGAAGCAGGCTGCTTAACCCACCTTCATCCAGCTGGTGGTGCAGAGAAGCAGGCTGCTTAACCCACCTTCATCCAGCTGGTGGTGCAGAGAAGCAGGCTGCTTCACCCACCTTCATCCAGCTGGTGGTGCAGAGAAGCGAGGCTGACATGGATCCTGTCCCTAACCACATAGTTATTGGGTGAATGGCTTCAGGACAGGTTGCTCATTCCCCTGGTGGTCACACTATGGTAGTGCCACCTCTTGAACTGCCCGCCTGCAGTGTCGTAGGCCTCCTGTAGATGATGCTGTCGCGCCGCAGAACCCCTGCTCGGCCTTCGGAGGCAGTCAGGAGAAAACAAACACTTTTTATTGCAGTAAGACGTTTCACTAATTGCTTCATTTCTTATCTACATATTAGCCCAGCAAACTAAAGCTGCCATGAAGCCAGTGAGCTCTAACGAGGAGGATCTCATCTCATCTACATCATCATTTTGTCATCATCTGGCATGTGCTGCTTTTTTAAACTATAGAGGCTCTCTTGAAATAACATTGATAGATGACACTCGCTAAAACTCTACATATTTCACCCAAAGGGACTATTTAGAATGAGTGTGTCTTTGTATAACCTGTCAAAAATGATATGACTTGACCTTCCAAAGTGACTGTGAGACTGTGAGAAGTGAGAGCTTCAAGCTGCACGTGGAGAGGAGAGGAGAGGAGGAGCCTCTGGTGCTGGAGGGACAATCAATGTTTTCTCTTATTAAATGTCAACTCACAAAGAGCCACATAGGAGTTTTGAACTCATAGTAATCATAGTAATGTACTAAAGAGCCACATAGGAGTTTTGAACTCATAGTAATCATAGTAATGTACTAAAGGAGCATCCAGATATTAGGTTCTACCTGCTTCTTTTGTGGTGACAGTAAGAACATTGCTGGCCTCGCTTATGCTGCCGCCATCGAACACGTGGGTCCAGAAAAACATAATGAAAAAGCCCTTCTAGCCAGAGCCCCTGACCACAGTGTCAGCTGGTCTCAACAACAGGTCAGAAACCCCACACTGACATGGAACCCCCCCACCCCCACCATACCTTACATTGTAGAGTACTAGCTGTAGCTGCATACATTACATTAATGCATTGTAATAAACCTGGGTAGAAATGGTACTGCAATGTACTGAGGCTGTAATGATCCCACACATGAAACCGGGATTAAACACAAAAATCCACTTTATTACATTAAAACAAACTCATAGGACATGGGCAACCAGGTGAGGAGGTGAACAGGAGGGCAGATGTGGCCAATGGGCCTGACTAGCCTCCTCTGAGAGCTAAATAACATCACTCAGCATGATATGAAATCGACTCACTTAACTTCTGCAACACAGCACAGTAATGAGCAGCAATAAAAGTCATTCTCATTCTCACATAAAGCACGACACACGTGTTCCTTAGAGATTAGACAGCGCCCCCTGTGCCTCTCACCTGGAACTACATTCAATACAGGATGGTGTTTTTAGTCACTGAACCAGCGTGGTATGTTTGTGCACCTGGCAGCCGTACATTCCCCGAGTCGCTCAACTTCACTTCCCGGATGGTTACGGGCTGTGCACACCACTTGGTGCTGCAGCTTGATTGGCTGTCTTGCTGTCTTTCCGCCTTCAATTGGTTGATTTCAAATTGGCGACGTATGCATTCGCTGTGGTGTGTCAGGGACACGTCACTATCTTGTGTGTTTCTCACACAATAACTGTGAGCTTGGAATGTGCAACACTGACAAAATAACTAGTTGTTGTCCTGCAGTTACAATTCACAATTCACAATTTATTAGAAGGATAACCCCCTTGGGATGATGAACCATCTCGTTTTCGAGGGGGTCCTTAGGACAAATATACAGAAAGAAAACAGGTATTACATAAAACAAGCAATATACAAATACAAATACACTCACACATACACATAAGAAGCTCTCCCAGGCTATAGCCACTCCCCAACCCCTTAAATCTTATTACATATCTCCCTGAAACTTGGGGTACTGTGAAAATGCGTTGCGCCATAATTTCTGACACTGGCTGATATAGGCCTACATTAACAAGTATTGAAGTATATACACATTAGTACTGAATATGTACATTTGTTATTTTAAATGACTGAATGAAATCAAATGATTTGTCTAATCTCTGTGATTGACAGGAGAGATGATCAGAGGGGCAGAGTTTTTACCACCATCATTAAGACAGGGACATAAGAATGGGTAGAGCTTCTCAGTGAAGGTGCAGCCACTAGTGGAGTCGATAAGAACTGCAGCATCTACGTCATAAAAGGAGACCAGACCCTCCTCATAATTCACAAACACTCCCAGCTTCTGAAGTTTGGTTTTCAGAGAGAGAACAGGACCACCAGGAATGCCGTACTCATTTTCATTGCTTAAAGATATAGGCCAGATGCCATGCGCGGGCGATGCTATGATCTTTCCCTTCCTGTTGATCGATGCTCTGGCCACTCCTACATCCCACCCAGTCTTCCCTTTAACCTGAACCTCGTAGTAAAACTTTCCTGAAGAAAAGCTCTGCTTTCCTAAGACGCACAGACCAGTAGAAAATCTCTCTGGGTTGTCTGGGAGATTCTTCTTTACATCACCACGTTTTACTTGTTTCCCATCATCAGACAGGATGAGATAGGGGCTTGCTGTATCAGGATCAAGAGTCACATCCACTTCATACTGCTGGACCCTCTTCAGCTCAATATCAGCAAGCAGCTTCTTCTCTTTACTGAGTGTCTCCTCCAGCTTCTCCACAGCTCTCCTCACAGTCCCCTCATATGATGAGTGGACACTGACATCTGTCCAGTCCTTGGTTTGTGGGAGAGTGTTCAGGGATGGGAAGCTTTGGAGGACGTGGAGGTGGTCTTCAGTGTGTGAGAGCTTCTCTACCTCAGTGTTTCTCTTCATCAGCTCAGAGATTTCCTGTTCCAGCTCTTTGATGAAGCCTTCAGCCTGTTTCTCTGTTGCATTCTGCTTCTCTTCAATCGTCTCAATGAGCTCATCCTGGGCTCTCTCCACAGACTGCATCAGAGCAGTGAAGACCCGCACACTGTCTGCTATCTCTCTGTCTGCATCTCCCTTGCTGAGCTCTACTGACTGTTTGATCTCCTGAATCTTCAGTTGTCTCTCTTGGATCATCTGCTGAATTTCAGCCTCCGTCTTCCCCAGCTCAGCCTTCTTTCCTTCACATTCTTCTTTCAGAGGAACAAAGTGATGTGACTTGTGGTCTAAAACAGTGCAGAGCAGACACACACACATCTGGTCCGTCTTGCAGAACAGCTGGAGAGGTCCATCATGATCTTTACACATCCTACCTTCCAGGTTCTCCACAGGATCCATCAGCTTGTGTGTTTTTAGCCTTTTGATTCTCTGATGAGGCTCCAGGTGAGTCTCACAGTAGGAGAGCAGACACACCAGGCAGGAATTCATGGCCTTCCGTTTGGTCCCTGTGCAGATGTCACAGGGAACTTCTCCTGGTTTGGCACATGGTTGGTCTGGGCAGCTGCTGGCTTTCATCTGAGCAGACTTTCTGAAATGAGCAGCCATCTCAGATATGAAGATATTGACATGCAGCTCAGGTCTTCTTTTGAAACGCTTTTGACACAAGGGACACTTGCATGGGGCATTAACATCCCAGTGCTGTGTGATGCAGTTCTTGCAGAAGTTGTGTCCACATGGTGTGGAGACTGGATCAGTGAACACATCCAGACAGATGGAGCACAGAAACTGCTCTTCAGATAGGAGACAGCTGGCTGCAGACATTCCTAGACACCAAAATATGAAATGTTAACATTGTAATACATACTTATTGAAAGATATATTGTAAAAATTATTCAAGTTGTATTATTGGAACAATAGCAAACAATTTATGTAACCGGTATAAGTAGAAAAAAAACAAGTCTAAGAAGGGACTCCACTAGTGTTTCAACTGAAAAGAAGTGCCAGATCATTTGAAAAGTGAAAGTGTGAAATAACAGCAATGTGAAATTACATAGCCTGATTATTGAATGAAAATACATTAAAATGATTAAAGTTGGTTTAAAAGGAGACACTGTTGGATTGTCAATAATTTAGCTTTTTACAAGTTGAACACCTGTCCTACCACTACTTAACTCTGAAAATATAGGCCCAAATAACAGCCACCACGGGACATCCCACCTACAGGAGTAGTCTTCATTTTAATTCATTGAAATCTTGTCAGTAGGCTACAAAATGAAAAGGTGAACATCCTAGCAGCTCAGCCTATATAGTTCATTGTTGTATTCTTGCTCTCAAACACAGTAAATGTGCTGTACTCACCTTTAGTTCTATGTTCTAGTGAGGGAAGCCAATCAGGCCAAGTTCTGTTGTGGCACGCTCAATGATAGAAAGGATTGCTTTTTTCTAAATATGGATCAAGTACAGTATGTACTGTATTTAAACAGAAATTTGAATTTCTTTAACAGAGCTCTTTTAACCATCTATGTTCTACGAGGAGAAACAGACTTCTCTGGACTGTAAAAATACTGTTGCTTTGAGTTACTTTCACTTCCTACTTTTCAATTCCAGAATGTGACGATGTTGAAATTGTTTCCAGTGTTGCTCCGCCTCTAGGCTCTCTCAAAGGAGAGAGCAAGACACATTTGACAGAAGACAGCCTACATTTAATTCATTTGAATTCAAGTTTAAAACTCACTGTCATTGTCACAAAATGTGACATTCTTCTTCTGTTGTTAAATGCAGTTTTAAAGAACCCTCTGAAATACAACTTCCCTAATTAAAAGGAGGTCAACCTGCTGAGTAGAAACTTCCCAGTTCAAATTTTGCAAACTTGCCTGATTTTCTTTAGTTTAGTGAGGGAAGCCATTCAGGCCAAGTTCTGTTGTGGTGCGCTCAATGATATAAAGGATTGCTTTTTTCTAAATATGGATCAAGTACAGTATGTACTAGGGGTGTCACGATACACTCAGTTCACGATACGATATGATACACGATATTGGGTTCACGATAACGATACGATACGAAATTTTAACAATATTTTTTTGCGATCGATTTGTAAGTTGAGGGGGCATTCTCCACGCTAATTTGAGTAATTTCACGATTTTCATCCTCCGTGTCTGTAACGTCCCTCGTCTGTTCAAACAAAGCAATGCCACCATGTTCAGCTTCTTTTTCTCATGATATGAGATTTCATCTCAACGATACATGTTGTCACGTTTTGATATCGCGATATATTGTGGGACGATATATTGTGACATCCCTAGTATGTACTGTATTTAAACAGAAATTTGAATTTCTTTAACAGAGCTCTTTTAACCATCTATGTTCTACGAGGAGAAACAGACTTCTCTGGACTGTAAAAATACTGTTGCTTTGAGTTACTTTCACTTCCTACTTTTCAATTCCGGAACATGATGATGTTGAAACTGTTTCCAGTGTTGCTCCGCCTC
>NW_028151225.1:2500-5000 GCF_964638095.1 Poromitra crassiceps | reverse complement strand
CCATCAAACTGGAGATAGGGTTCCACCATTTCATATGGTTAGAAGAATGAAGCACCTCCCCTAATGGAGCTTAATCCCAGATCAAAAGTACCTCTTCTGCCATTGTAATGTTACTAGATTATCAGGCCGCCAGTGTTGGGCAAGTTACTTTCAAAATGTAATATACTACATATTACTAGTTACTTTCATTTGAAAATAATAAGTTACTTTACAATACTGTCTGTGTAGAGTAACTCGTTACTTATTACACTACTTTTGCATTACTTTCACCAAAATAACAGCAGTAGCAGAATGACATCACAGTTGAAAATAATTTCAACCGTCTTGAAGTCAGTGTAAACCGTCCAAAATTCTAAGTGTTATCCTTTTACTTTGTTATTGTCATCTGTAGTGGTTATTTGCATAAAAACACAGTTTGAATAGGAAATTATTGTAAATCTTTATTCAAATATGTGCTTTGATTAATAAAAAAAATTACTCAATTTGTAACTTGTTACATGACAACCATGTAACAAGGTATAATATTACTGAAATCCTATTGGTAATAAGTTATATTAGTGAGTTACTGCTAAAAGTAATATTACATGTAATATGATACTTTTGTAATGAGTTACTCACAACACTGCAGGCTGCTACTACTGTGATGCAAGAAAAAGTGTCAGACTTGATGTGACAATAAAGTAGTCTATCATCATCATCCTCATCATCATCATCCTCATCATTACCACCGGAGGATGTCCGCGGTCATGGCCTGTATACATTGCGGTGGCTCATGGTGCTGAGGCTACAGGGTGTAGATGCCTACACAAACAGTGAGCAGGATGAAGAAGAGACTTGCCAACAGCTTTCTCATGAGGTCAGTCTCCTCCGGCACTATGGAAGGGCAAAAAATGTGCAAACATAAACACGCCCTTGGACCACAGATGATTAGGCATGTAGAAGGAGAGAAGCTCTCGTGACCCGAGGCCGCTCCAGATCCCACTCGAGAAGCTCTCCTGACCCGAGACCGCTCCAGATCCCACTCTTTCTCTCCGCTGGGAAACAAAGTCCTCTTCTCGTTCCTCACATGGCCGGGCCACCCTGCTGCTGACACAGGACGGAGAAGATGCTGCTGAGAAAAGCCTGCAAAGACGTGAGCAGGGGACCAGTACTGTATGGGAAGCCTGCTCTGAACACACAAGTCCCCCAATGGTCATGAATGACCTAAGATGTAAACGGTAAATGGCCTAAATGGTAAATGGCCTGCATTTATATAGCGCTTTTATCCAAAGCGCTTTACAGTCTAGTAGGTACATTCACCCATTCACACACCGATGGCGGCAGGTTACCACGCAGGGTGCTGGCACACCAACGGCAGCAATTTGGGGTTCAGTGTCTTGCCCAAGGACACTTCGACATGCAGACTGGAGGAGCCGGGAATCGAACCACCGACCTCTTTTATCCAAAGCGATTAGTGGACGACCCGCTCTACCTCCTGAGCTACAGCCGCCCCATGTTTGGACTCCTCGTGCAATTTTTATTTTGGCAAGGTTTGGAATAAGCGACCCTTTCGTTATAGGATATGGTTCTTCTCTGCCTCGCAATGGAAGTCTGTCCAAAACGGGGCTGCAGCAGGCAGGTCCCTCACAGACTGAGGAGTTTAGCAAGTGCAGGTCAGAGGTTGGTGTCCTCTTACCTACTGGCTAAACTCCTCACAGAATGAGGAGTTTAGCGAGTGCAGGTCAGAGGTTGGTGTCCTCTTACCTACTGGCTAAACTCCTCACAGAATGAGGAGTTTAGCGAGTGCAGGTCAGAGGTTGGTGTCCTCTTACCTACTGGCTAAACTCCTCACAGAATGAGGAGTTTAGCGAGTGCAGGTCAGAGGTTGGTGTCCTCTTACCTACTGGCTAAACTCCTCACAGACTGAGGAGTTTAGCGAGTGCAGGTCAGAGGTTGGTGTCCTCTTACCTACTGGCTAAACTCCTCACAGAATGAGGAGTTTAGCGAGTGCAGGTCAGAGGTTGGTGTCCTCTTACCTACTGGCTAAACTCCTCACAGACTGAGGAGTTTAGCGAGTGCAGGTCAGAGGTTGGTGTCCTCTTACCTACTCGCTAAACTCCTCACAGAATGAGGAGTTTAGCGAGTGCAGGTCAGAGGTTGGTGTCCTCTTACCTACTGGCTAAACTCCTCACAGAATGAGGAGTTTAGCGAGTGCAGGTCAGAGGTTGGTGTCCTCTTACCTACTGGCTAAACTCCTCACAGAATGAGGAGTTTAGCGAGTGCAGGTCAGAGGTTGGTGTCCTCTTACCTACTGGCTAAACTCCTCACAGAATGAGGAGTTTAGCGAGTGCAGGTCAGAGGTTGGTGTCCTCTTACCTACTGGCTAAACTCCTCACAGACTGAGGAGTTTAGCGAGTGCAGGTCAGAGGTTGGTGTCCTCTTACCTACTGGCTAAACTCCTCACAGAATGAGGAGTTTAGCGAGTGCAGGTCAGAGGTTGGTGTCCTCTTACCTACTCGCT
>NW_028151226.1:20000-37993 GCF_964638095.1 Poromitra crassiceps | reverse complement strand
CCACCGTGCAAAGACAAGACACACAATTGGGTAATATATGACTTTGGAGATCTGCGATTGGTTAGAAGGCAGGGCTTTATTGCATGTTGTGAATACAGCGGGGCATATGGTTCGGATTAGGGTTTTAAGAACAAATCTCCCCCATCTCCCTGGTGCAGACACAGAGACGCAGCCGCGTGCAAAGACACACACATGCAGACAAACCGCGGACGCGATACACACACACACACACACACACAAAGCCACACACGCGAAGCACACATGCGTGTGTGTGCACATACACACCATAGACTGTAAAATAAAAGAAAGATGGACGTACTAGGGAGGGTGATGTCACCCGTTGACTCCCGTGAAGCCTTTGAAGCCTCGAGTTTGGCATTTTGACTGTCACCATGTTGCTTATTTGGAGCCAGAAGTGTCGTGAATTTGGACGAGAAGAGCCAGAGCGCTGTATGTAACCAGGCGGTAAACATGCTTGTTTCTGCTGTAAAGCCGTGCATTTTAAAATGGGGTGAATGGAGAGTGACTCCCTTTTGGAGCCAGCCTCAAGTGGCCATTCGTGGAAGTGCAGTTTTTGGTACACACACGCTTTAGCCAAGTCAGCCCCTCCACAGCAGCTTGAAGATCACTATATTCACTGACCCCATGCCCTTTGACCCTCTGACCCCAGTATGGCTGATTCCTGGTGGCTGCTCGAGCAGTTAATGACCAGCCATGGTCAGTGTGGCCTTATTGAGTTGCCTTGATTATATATGGCACACTGGACATGGACTCATTACTTTAATAGGCCTGTGCTGACAGGTATACATTACAACTGGACAAGCAGGCTTTAAAATGCTGCTTTATTTTATGGCAATTGACATGTCTTTCTTGCAATAATCCCTTAAGACCTTAAATCCCCCCAGACTCTTAATGCATAGGAAGGAGCTTGTGGTCTTAAAGTGGAAGCACAGACATGGTGCACAGCTTTGATTTCCGACCTAACGACTATTTTCATTATCGTTTAATCTGTCAATTATTTTCTCCGTTAGTCAATTAGTGGTTTGGTCTATAAAATGTCACAAAATGGTGAAAAATATCCATCCCTTTCCCCCAAAACCCAAGATGACAGACAGTACAGCGCCGGGTTCGAGTCCCAGTGAAGAAACAGGCAGGAATAATGCAATGTCACTTTGAATCCACTCTTCCGGTTCCAAACAAAAAAATGCTTCAATAATAAACAAAGAGTTCACTCCAGGAAAAGACTCACTAAACAGTTCACACCCAGGTTCACAACATAGAGGGGGAAGAGCAGGCTTAGTGGTTAGGTTTTCAAAGTCAAAGGTTTACAGAATCAGAACGAGAGCAAAGTGCGATCCGGCACACTGACAAAACTCATGATACAGACTGAGCTGCAGTTCTGATCCGTGGTGATCTGATCAGTGTGGGTATTTTCACGTCTCAGCGCTGACGGTCTGTGGAAGGACAAGTTAAGCAGGGACGGCAGCAGGTGGACAACATCACAGATAATTACAAGCTGATAGACACCATCTCCCCGTAGGCCTCAGTCTGCCGCTGCCAGCAAACCCGGCATACACCTCCAACTCCGCCTGGACCTCGGGAAATCCTGGCACGGACTCTGCCCCGTGCTGGGTTGAACTTGAGTGCTGCTGCATCCAGCACCCTGGACAGCGCTAAAATCCTGGTGTGGGTCACATGCTGACGTGACGTGGCGGGATTTCAGCACCACTGAGAGCACTTGATGGCTGCCCAGTCATCACAAGAAGATTAAAGAAACCAGAAAATATTAAGAAGCAGGATGGAATGAGATTTTCCCCCCTGAAACAGTCTAAACGATTAATTGATTATAAAAAAAAATAGGTGGTGATTAATTTTCTGTCAATCAACTAATCAATGAATTAAGCTCTAATGCGAACACACTTATCTGTACATATGGAATACAGTGTAAAATATCATTATATTGACATTTTTTCCTAGATGCTATTACAGACTTCAAACATCAGAAGCATAATCAGTTACTATTGCTGTAATGTATTGTGTATTGTGTTCGGACCCCAGGAAGACTAGCGTTTGTTTTGGCGGCAGCTAATGGGGATCCTTTTAAATAAACAAATAAACAAATAATCCTGTGCATACAGGCCAGATTGCCGGTGCTTTTACAGTTCAAACGTGAACATTTTGGATCCTTGGACCTGGTACGTGACAAACCCAGTAAGCTGGGTGTTACATTATGCTAGATAACATGGCTTCCAGGTAGTGCAGAGGTACATTACCTGCCTACCAACACAAGGGTCACAGGTTCTTGCCCCGTGTTGTCTCTGTGTTGTCTCCGGCTTGGTCGATCGTCCATACAGGCACAATTAGCTGTGTCTGCAGGTGGGCAGCCGGATTGTCTCCTGGTCGCTGCACTAGTGCCTCCTCTGGTCGATGATGTGCTCCAAATCCTGACTGAAATTCCTCAAATTAGCTATTGTTATGTAGGAAATCACATAGCTGCTTTCTCAAGGATTTTAGAGAGAAAGGGAAGATTAGATATAGCCCTTTATGACATAATCACATCATCAATTATGACCTCATCACTGTGGCATCATCACTGTTGACATCCTTCGTGACCTCATCATCAGCGGTGACATCATCAAACATTACCCACTCACATCTCAGCTCTAACAAAAAGCTTGTTCTCCAACAGAGAAGGTCGATAGCACAATCGTAGGGTCGGTGGGGCGGCAAAAGGCTATTTATTTTTTATTTATTGAACACTTTTATTTATTGAACACTAAATCACGGTAACAAAATGTACTCTATGATATGACCAGCTCAGTGGCCTCATGGTTTGAGTGTCCGCCCTGAGACTGGGAGGTTGAGAGTTCGATCCCCGGCCTAGTCATACCAAAGACTATAAAAATGGGACCCATTGCCTCCCTGCTTGGCACAAATGATTCCCGAGCGCAGCACTGCTGCTGCTCCCCGCTCCCCCAGGGGATGGGTCAAATGCGGAGAACAAATTTCGCACACTCAGGTGTGTGACAATCGTTGGGACTTTACCTTTACTTTACCTTTACCTTATTACCTTGCCGGCAGACCTGTCAATGTGGGAGTTGTGCAAGGCTAACCAGGGATGACCAAGAACCAAGGGGGTACCAGCCTGGGCAGTCGAATAGATGAAAGCAAATCTTTTTCTGATGACTTCCAGAGATGTGAAGAACAACAGGCATGGTTCTCTCAGTGAGACAGGCGAGGAGCCAATGAGGGCGTTTGCTTCACAGGCAGTGGTGAGAGGAATACTACCCAAGCCAATTGAGCAACAATCCCACGATCCAAAAAGCTCTCATCTGCCAGTCAACGAGTACTGCCAGTCAAGTTCTGCCAGTCAATTGCATGGAGGCAGTTGGTTTGGCTCAGTAGTACCTCCCCTATTGCTACTGAACCTGCTCTTTGAGTCCAGTGCAGGACACTCCCAATCTCTGGCTAATGATTGGATTCTGCCTGCAGTTCCTCCATCTTAATGGAAGGTTGATTATTCACGAATTGAGGGGGTGCGGACGATGATCCGGACTCTGGATGTTTGACCTTGATTAATTGATTTTCGTCCGCACAATATTTCTCGGTTGACATCACTGATACATCATTACCAATGACATGACGAATGACATCACAATCGCTCGAGTGACAACACTGATGACATTATTGTGGAAATTACCTTGTTACTCTTCTCCCTATTCATTCCAGGGTCGTCTATGTATACATGTCTGTCTGTCATCAAGAACCGCTCGTCGGATCGACGTCAAACTCGGGTAGTGCGCTCAGGGGGACCTGACAGAGTACAGTGCTGAACTGTCCTCATATTTCAAGAAACGTTTGTCGAATCAACTTCAAACTCAGGTAGGCTTTTTGGTTGGTAGATTGTCTTGGTGGAGGTACAGGGTTCAAGTATGGTTGCCATGCCCCGGTTCGGTTTCCACTGATGTTTGCAGCAGTCGTAGCTGTGGGACTTGACTAACCCGGCCTTCCTCCCCCAGCGTTGTAGCCTGGGCTGCAGTTTCTTGTATTCGACCTTGACCTGGATGCAGTTGAGGACCTCTGGCACTTGGTATTCTGCCAGCCAGCTGTGCAGGTTCTGGTTCATGACCGCTGCCTTTGAACGCCCCAGGCAAGCCGAGTCTCCTTGCTCTTCGCTCTCTGCGCTGCAGTTTCTTGTGTTCGACCTTGAGCTCGATGTATTCGAGGACATCTGGCACTTTGTATTCTGCCAACCGTGTCTGCAGGTTCTGGTTGAGGACCGCTGACTTTGAACACTGCTTCTTTGCATGCTGAGTCTCCTCCTCGATCTTCGCCAGCATCTCCTTTCTTTTGGTGATGTCACTGCTCAGCTGCTGGAAGTCGCATGTCACACTCTGCAGCTTCTCCTTGTATGAGGTGAGCATCAGATAAGCATTTTTGGCTTGAAGTAGATCCATGTTTTGGTCATCACCCTGGTCCAGAAGCTGCTCATAATGGTTGTCCCTCTCTTCTTGCTGTCGGAGCTGCCGCTCAAGATTTTTCACTTGGTTCTTGAAAGCCTGGTTATCCAGACGAAGCCTCTGCACCTGGGTGGCCTTGTTGTTGAGGTAGCGCAGCACCTTCTCTGATCCCATCATCTTCTCGGGGCCCATTATCTCCCCTTTGTACTCCCTCAGAGGTTTGACAATGTTGCGTTCAAACTCACACATGGTCTTCCTGATCTCTGCCAGGCACATTTCTGCCTCCCCCAGACACACCTTGTAGTTGTCCTGGTTTCGCTCACATTTGACTTTGAGTCTGTCCAGGTCCCGTCGTGTCTCCTCCACCTCTCTCTGTGCCACATGTTCAAAGCACAAATGGTCGAAGTGGTCCGTCACGCTGGCCTGGGATCTCTGCCTCCTCCACTGGGAGGCTCTGGGTCCTGCTCGAACCTGGCCCTCTTTCGCAGGCTGAGCTGCCAGGTCCTGAGGGTCCAGGCGGCTGAGGAAGCGGTCTAACATCTCAACCTCTGCCTGAAGGGATGCATTGGAGTGCTGTATTTCGCAGAGACGGTTCTTCTCTGCTTGTGTGACCTCAGCGCTTCCCTTTTCAGAAAGCTTGGTGTCCTCCATGGCTGTTAGAGTACACAGATCCCCTACAGTGTTTACAAGGCTAATATGCTGCCTTCACACTACAGGATCAAGGACGACTGTTAGATGATGTCACTGCTGATGGGAGGTCACCAAGAATGTCCACAGTGATGATGTCGACTTGCGATGAGGTCATAATTGGTGATAGTGTCATTATTGATGATTCACTGGTGATACTAGTGGTGTTACTCTTGACATATGATGTCACTGTTGAAGGTTATGATGCCACAGTGATGTTGTCACTGTCGAAGGTTTTAATGATGTCATCATTGCAGATGATCTCAACAGTGATGATGTCATAATTGATGATAATGTCATCATTGGTGATGTTACACCTGACATGATGTCACTGTTGAAGGTTAGTGATTTTCACTTATGATGCCATACTGTAATGTGATGTCACGTTCGAGGACTATAAGAATGCTCTGCCAGCTTCATGCTATCAAATCGTAAGTTCCGCTTAAGATCTACTTCTGCAACAGTCTTTGTTCTTGCCCACAAGATTGTTGCCAGTTTCAGTTTACCAAGTGTCAAGCCTGTCAAGTGTCTGTGCGTGGATCCACTAGTCTCCCAAAATCAATAGTAAATGCCACCTTCACAACTCTCCACAAAACTTATTTTACAGTAGGCTATACGTTTGTGCTTGGATAGACAAGATTAGTCTCTCCCATAGTTTTGCTGAAGAATTTGCATTTTTCTTTGGTACAGTAAATCCCACCAAAATATCAACGAATAATCCAGAAGTATCAGTGTGCTTGAATAAGCCCATCAATTTTGTCAGAATAACCTCAAACAAACCACTGATTAGTAATGGCAAAGTAGTTCTAAACCATATATCTATTTGTTTGTGTAACCTAAGTTTATTATTTGTGTCGGATGATTACTAGTCTCGCTTAGTCAGAACTATGACCACATTAGTGCTGTGCACACTGGAGAAAAAGGCCTGGCTCCACCCATCATTCTGGTATAGGGCGGGAAAAACATTCTGCCTTGTTTGCGTTTCTTAAACCAATCACAAGCGTCGGGGCGGAACAGAGACAACCCACTCCAGGCTCTGCCAATAGTAAGAAATGGTACTCCACTCCAGTCTCCTGAATGGGCGTGGTTATCAGCTTGTGATTGGCTGTCTGTCAATGGTATAAAACTTCATTGGCTGACCAGTCGACTAAGGGGGCGTGGTAGTGGCAAAACAGATACAGGAAGTGACTGGAAGTTATTGAAAAGTCTCTTGTAAAGCTTAAGTTTCAACCAACTAAAGTTGAGTGAAGGTTTCACCGTGTAAAGCCAGCCTAACAGATACGAACATGGACGCACATCAAGGCCAGAGTACAGTATGTATGAGTATGTAAAACTTGCCATTTACAGCGTGTACTGTACTGTACTGTACTGTACTGTACTGTACTGTAGCTAGCTTGGAGGTTGTTGTTTCACGTCGTGATGTGGACTTAGAAAACATGCAGATAGCACAAGTGGTTTGGGCGAATTCCAACTGAAATGGATGCCACTGGCAAAGCTTATACTCAGAGCCTACTTCTGTTGACTCAGGCTAGACGATTACTGCTGCATTGCCTGTAACCCTCGGCCTGTTATCGGACGTGCAGCCTACTCTGGCTAATGCAGGCAAAATGCAAAATGCTGATCATAGATTTTGGCCTTTTGCTGATAAAAGCTGAGTCTGTTTGGAAGCCAGCCATATATACAATGATGGGAACTTATATTAGATGCATGCAGACTATTTGATGGATTGACCTCCCTGAGGTCAGGCAGCAGCTAGCTGTCTGATAATGGAAGCAGACAGGCAAGCTCATCCCTGCCTGTTTGCCCCAGTCATCAACCCCCATCATCCTCCAGCTCCACCCTGCTCCCCCCAATCACTCTCTCTGTCACAATCTCTCTGTCCCCCTGCTTCTCCATGCATCCACCTCTCCATCCCTTTTGACAAGTCTACCTCATCATCTCTGCACCTCTCGATGCCTCTCTCTCTATCTCCCTCACTCTACCTCATCATCTCTGCACCCCTCGATGCCTCTCTCTCTATCTCCCTCACTCTACCTCATCATCTCTCGCCTCTCTCTATCTCCCTCACTCTACCTCATCATCTCTGCACCTCTCGATGCCTCTCTCTCTATCTCCCTCACTCTACCTCATCATCTCTGCACCTCTCGATGCCTCTCTCTATCTCCCTCACTCTACCTCATCATCTCTCGCCTCTCTCTATCTCCCTCACTCTACCTCATCATCTCTGCACCTCTCTCTATCTCCCTCACTCTACCTCATCATCTCTGCACCTCTCGATTCCTCTCTCTCTCCCTCATCCCCCAGCTTGTTTATGTTCTCCTTCACTCCTCTGCTGTCCTGCTCTACCTTTCCCTCCGCTTGCCCCCCCTCCTCTCTCTCTCTCTCTCTCTCTCTCTCTCTCTCTTTCTCTCTCTCTCTCTCTCTCCCTCTCTCTCTCTCCCTCTCCCTGCCTTGCTCCTGACCTCGGTTTTATAACAACACAGCCATTGGGGCTGAGATAATTTATTCGGACAAGGACATTGTTGGACATGCTTGTCTTGATCTGTCACATGCAGATCCACTGGTAAATCAGCTGCTTTCCAGACACAAGTGTCAATATCTTGAATGGAGGCAGAATAAAGGCAAATCCTACAAGAAAGAAATCCTTGAAACAAGTTGATTTGCTTTGGGAATAAGTGGAACACTCTCAACCCACGGGGGCAGTGTTTCCACTTGAACAAGCGCACATTCGCAATAGCTGCGACTAGATTATGCAAATCTCCGAAATGCAGGATGCTGGCATGAACACGCATGCACGCGCCCGGGCGCACGCACGCACACACACACACACACACACACACACACACACACACACACACACACACACACACACACACACACTTGACCACACTTGACCAACCAACCAACCAACCGAGTGACTTATAGAGCTGCTAGTCGCAGCTAAAAATAAGATTTTAACACTCAATACTAGAATGAAAGACTTGCTAACATGGATCTGATTTGCAGTGTGAGCTCGCTGTGTCGATACCGCCTCTCATAGATGTTCTGCCTTTACAAACCGTGCATCAAGGCTTCGTCGCTGGGCTGGGTGGCAGCAATCAGAGGCACCGGCAGCGTTTTATACACTACAGTATGTGTTTGGTTTTGTGAGTGGAGAGGGTCAGAGGGGAACTGGGATGAATCAACAGCTGCTGTTTGTTGGTACAGTAAAGAGTGGGGTGGCAGACAAAGCCACAGACTGCCGGGGGGTGAATTATTCTGCTTTTAATTGCTCTTTGTTTTCAACAAAAGGCACTCAACTCTGTTACATGTCAGCCCGCCACAGGTTAGTGAAGATTTACCAGCAGGCTGCACACGCACGCACGCACGCACACACGCACGCACGCACGCACACACGCACGCGCACGCACGCACACACACACACACACACACACACACACACACACACACACACACACACACACACACACACACACAGCTCTTCACATGCAGCTCTTCACATTGGGAAACACCCTGCATAATGTTAGCATGCTTCTGAATCGGATGCTTTTGAATGACAGTAATTGGCTATAGCTCGTTGCTCTGGAGTGGGTTTGAATCTTTGTGTGTCAAGGTCTTGCCTCCATCGCTGAACCAAAACAAATTAATCAGTACCTGTCTCCATTGAACTAATCTGTGTCCGTGTAGCCCCTCCCCTTCTCTTCTCTCTGTGTCCCTCAGCCCCTCCTCTTCTCTTCTCTCTGTGTCCCTCAGCCCCTCCTCTTCTCTTCTCTCTGTGTCCCTCAGCCCCTCCTCTTCTCTTCTCTCTGTGTCCCTCAGCCCCTCCTCTTCTCTTCTCTCTGTGTCCCTCAGCCCCTCTTCTCTCTCTGGAGGTACTTTCACATTTGGATGACAATTTCAAAAATACACAGTGTGAAAAATGGTACATGTTACAGATGGTGGAACTATAATGAATTTACTTTTGTAACTGTAATTGAGTTGCTTTTTTGTTTTGTACATAGTTTTGTATTTTTGAAGTCTAATGTTACTTCTTACGTATGTTTTGACTGATGTATTGTACTTTGTTACATTTTATATCACAAGTTATTGGGTTGTTTTTGTCCATATGACAGGTAGTTTGCTAGCTAGCTAGCTGGATAGCTAATGGCAAAATAATGTAATGTCTAATAACATTATTGTATAATGATGGGCAAACTGCACTGAACTACATTTTACACTAGTAATTTTACTAGCAAATCAACAGTATTTGCACTTGCATGTTTGCGTACTCTTTCCACTCCTACTTATTGCAGTTTGGATTTGAGAATGAATACTCATTTTCATTCAATTTGAATGAGATTTGAGATTGAACGAGAGCTCATTGTCATTCAGTTAAACCCCTCATGGTGTTATTGTGATGTTGATCGTGTATATTCACCGCTGCTTTTGTTGTTGTCGGTGACATTGTTTTTGTACAGTACGAGTGTGTGCGTGCGTGTGTCTGTGTGTGTGTGTGTGTGTCTGTGCGTGTGTGTGTGTGTGTGTGTGTGTGTGCGCGTGTGTCTGTGTGTGTGTGTGTGTGTGTGTGCGTGCGTGTGTCTGTGTGAAGCCCAGGTGTAGCTGGGGAAGTGAGACCATTAGCACGTTCACACCATGTCAGAGCGAGTCTCCTTGGGGGAGATGGAGAGCATCGTCCTCCCTCACGCCCTGTTTTGTCTTCTGAGAAATTGAAAACATCGTTTGTGGGACTTACAGGTGGAATCCCTCTTTGCTGAATCAATCAGCTTCTTTTCATTGAGGCGTCACGCACGGTGCCCCACCCCATTCATATGCTAATCACCTGTGGGCTGTGGAGACACTGCATGCGGCCGATAGATTTGCTATAATCAATAAATAGATTCTCTCATGAATTTATAGTACTGTTCAATTCACCTCTGACAATACGTTCCATTACGAGCTTCACTTTGTAAACCTACTAACTGCAAGTACATGCATCTGTGAATTTGGAAGTCTGGCAATAGCCATCCCAGCAAGAATTATTTTTAATCACTGCAAACTCGATTAGAATGACAAAGAAAATCTCCTTTTTAGAGTGTGGCCACAGAGCGAGCTGTCTGTCTCTGTCTGTCTGTTTGTCTTTCTGTCTGTCTGTCCCCAGAAAAGTAGATCAATCACAGCTCATGCCCACTGCTACATGCATGACGTCATGGAACAGAAACTGATCGACATGATCAAACAGCACTAAAGTTGTTTTTTTGTTGTATTTTGTTCTTTCTCTTTATGAATCCATATACTTGTCTGTCTGTCTGTCTGTTGATTGACGATGATTATGTGCTTTTGGAAATGACAACAAAAAAACACTGCTAACTAAATTGACAGGACCCACATGCAATTTTCAACCCACTAGAAACATTAATATCTGCACGAATAAACATGCAAAAATTAACCAAGGGGCGCGCTGTCCCTGGTGAGAGAGACCACCCCCTGGCTACTGCGGCCGTATTGACGTGGTGAAGCGTTCCCCCCGCCACAAGTAAACAACGAGCCAACTACATATCCCCCCGCATCCACACTGCATCCACACTGCATCCACACTGCACCCCCCCCCCCCACATCCACACTGCATCCACACTGCACCCCCCCCCCCCACATCCACACTGCATGCCCCACACATCCACACTGCATCCAACAACGCCCCCTGTTATTAGACTGTGTCTCGCTTGTTGACATCATGATTACCTTTTACTCTTTGTTCTCCAACCTGCACCTCGATTCTCTGCTGCTGCAAAGACCCAATCGATCAACAACATCGATCATGTGAATTGACACGCCGGATCAGAGGGTTACGGGGTGTCATGTATGTTACAGTAACTGCATGGTGACATCACGGCTCATCTGCTGTATGAATCACGGACTGAGCGCTAAACTATAGGGTGCTACGGTGTGTCATGTTGCTGTGAGATGTGCCTGACTTCCCAGGACCACAGCACGGCGCCAGAGAGACTGCGTGGGTGGAGACCTGTGTGTATCTGTATGGGAGAGAGGAACACACACACATAGACACACACTTACCTGCAGACAAACAGACATGTGTACATGTGCATGGGGGGCCATGTGCACGCAGGCGCAATGTGCATACGCGGTCGCTCAGACATCCATGGACGGCGCACGCACACCGCCGCGCACACAAAGGCGCAAGACAATAGCATCCTGTGAGAAAACCGATATGAACCCAAGTAACACTCGTCGTCGTGCAATCACGCCGGAACGCTGGAGTTTTATGTAAATCACATCCAGTACAACGCAGAGCCCCACAGCTAGTTATTTCTGTTCTAACAATACGTTATCCAAAGTGTTGAAGACAAGTTTTCGAGGTCATCTCCTGGAGAAAAGTCCCTACCCGACCGACGCACCGTCCGCCCCCCCAAATTCTCTCTTCTCTTCTTAATTGCCGCTTCCCCGAAAAGTGACACGGTGACAGTTTTACAGTCGGTGTGACAAAAGGAGCAGGAACAAGGGGGGGAGGCGGGGGAGAGACGGGAGACACGGGGGGGAGGCGAGGGAGAGACGGGAGACAGGGGTGAGGAGATGGAAGGACCAGTGAAAAACCAAGGCGAGGTTGACTGAACATCAATACTTTTTCCTGCAAGGGAAGTGCTGCCAGGTGCACTTTTTCCCCCTCGTCTCCTGCTGCCTCCTCAACATCTCTGAGTCAAGTCCACTCTGCCTTTCTCTATTCATGACACTGTCTTCCTACTCTCACAGCATCCACTACACTGTTCAAATACATTCACCTCATTTACACTCTTTCAATAGATTCATCACCTTCACTGCACTGACTAAATACGCTACACTCGCCTCCCATTGGTTTCATATAGTCACCACTGTTATTTTACATTTACGGTCACTGCACTGTGCCGTCACACCTTCAATACAGTGCTGCTTTTCATCCACTCTGTGTATTATGCGTTCACTCCCGTTGCCCCCATTGTCTCTACAGCCAGTTTAATTGCATTCTCATGGATCCACTGGTACGGTCTGCGGATACATGGATCCACTGGTACGGTCTGCGGATACAATACGTTTCACAACGGAAAACAACACAGGCACAATGCATTTGCTGCATCAGGCAAAATCATAAAAGATAATTGCTGCTTGAAGTGCTGATATCCTCATTCCGTCTTTATTGGTGCACCACGCAGGTTAACTTCTCATTCCGTGAGCATTATAACGTGATAATGGGCGCACTCTTCATCCAAACTGCACCAGGGTCTGAGCACCATGAGATGCTAACCTTTTTCTTTCTTGCGAATCTACTCGTAACACATCAAAACGCAATGATTTTTTTTAGCATCTAGTCGATGGTTGCAGTCTGGGCTCGGGAGACTGCGGCCCTCGGGGTAGACCAGGACAACGTGAAGCCTGGTAATGCAGCAACCAAGCACAAACACTTTTGCGTTGGCTTTGTTTTTGCGTTTGGTGCCCTGGGATACTGAGGCAGGAGATACTCTGTTTAGATACTGAGGCAGGGGATACTCTGTTTAGATACTGAGGCAGGGGATACTCTGTTTGGATACTGAGGCAGGAGATACTCTGTTTGGATACTGACTGAGGCAGGAGATACTCTGTTTAGATACTGAGGCAGGAGATACTCTGTTTGGATACTGAGGCAGGAGATACTCTGTTTGGATACTGAGGCAGGGGATACTCTGTTTGGATACTGAGGCAGGGGATACTCTGTTTAGATACTGAGGCAGGGGATACTCTGTTTAGATACTGAGGCAGGAGATACTCTGTTTGGATACTGAGGCAGGAGATACTCTGTTTAGATACTGAGGCAGGAGATACTCTGTTTAGATACTGAGGCAGGGGATACTCTGTTTGGATACTGAGGCAGGAGATACTCTGTTTGGATACTGAGGCAGGGGATACTCTGTTTGGATACTGAGGCAGGGGATACTCTGTTTAGATACTGAGGCAGGGGATACTCTGTTTAGATACTGAGGCAGGGGATACTCTGTTTGGATACTGAGGCAGGGGATACTCTGTTTGGATACCAAGGCAGGGGATACTCTGTTTGGATACTGACTGAGGCAGGAGATACTCTGTTTAGATACTGAGGCAGGAGATACTCTGTTTGGATACTGAGGCAGGAGATACTCTGTTTAGATACTGAGGCAGGAGATACTCTGTTTGGATACTGACTGAGGCAGGAGATACTCTGTTTGGATACTGACTGAGGCAGGAGATACTCTGTTTAGATACTGAGGCAGGAGATACTCTGTTTGGATACTGAGGCAGGAGATACTCTGTTTAGATACTGAGGCAGGAGATACTCTGTTTGGATACTGAGGCAGGAGATACTCTGTTTGGATACTGAGGCAGGAGATACTCTGTTTGGATACTGAGGCAGGGGATACTCTGTTTGGATACCAAGGCAGGGGATACTCTGTTTGGATACTGAGGCAGGGGATACTCTGTTTGGATACCAAGGCAGGGGATACTCTGTTTGGATAGGGGATTTGAAGATGACTGCACTTGTCTTGCCCATGTTAGGAAAGGACAGGCGAAACATATGAAGGCAGGACAAGCGACACGGTTCCATAGCAATAGCTGTGAACCTCCTTCCCCATTCTGTGCTGTACTCCTCTCAGCATGTGCTGTAGACCAGTCTGCCCACAGCCAGCAGGCTTTTCTACCCAGATACCAACCTCTGCATGTGGGTAGTTTTCATCAATACAGTCCCGGGCTTCTCGGCCTAGCAGGAGACTCCCACTATGCTGGCTCCCACTTTAACAATATGTAAATAACCATCTACAACTACTTAGGGGACCAAAGCATAAGAGTGAGTAAGACAATATGGTTGGCAGTTTAGTCACTGTTTTTTTGTGTATTTACATGCGTGCTATTACAGGAAGAACAAACGGTACCAAGCGTGGGATCCATTACTGCAGTTTATGAATCATATAGTGATATTAATTTCAAGCCTCAGTAGCTGTGTAAAAAGACAGGACTCTAGGCTCTGATTTAATTCACAATGCTCCTGGAACTTAATGGAGTTTCTGCCTGTCGCAACGCACTAACGCCCAGACGCCTGGGAACACAGAAGCTCGCATGTCTTTATGACGATTGTTTGTTTCTCCATGATGGAGCATTCCAGGTACAACTTGTATATATCTTCTTTATTGCTGCGAGGTGCTTTTTGTCGACGAGGGTTGTAACTGATAATGACACAAATACACAAGGAGTAGACCCTTTTCACAATGGCCATTTTGTGTCGAAAAGGCAGGGTAAACACAGGTGCCAGCAAAACAGTAATGAGGGTTTCCAACTTACGATCATGGAAGTCCAGCCTCCTGCCTCTCCAACCTACAGGACATCTTTTTCTCTCCAGACTCTTATTCTTGCGTCCTATAGCCTCTCCTGTCTGTATCAGTTGGCATCACCGTTATTTACTATGCAGCATTTATGAGCCTTTCTCTGCTCCCCCTCTCTGCTCTCTGCTCTGCTCTGTACGATCTCCACTGCACCATTCACTTCTGCATCTGTTGCTCTTAATAGGCTATGTGCTAGTGAGTGAATGTGTGTGTGTGTGTGTCTGTGCGTGCGTGCGTGCGTGTGTGTGCGTGATTCAGACTGAATGTGAGTGGAGTAGGCTTGGGCAATAGGACGAATATATCGGCTTTCGGCGATCGCCTGACGTTTTTTTTTTTTTTGGGGGGGGGGGGGCATTTTTTGTAATTTTATTTTGCTAATTCAGTGGTTTAATTTAATGGTAAATAATTAAGCTGATTTTCGACGAGTTTTTCGCAAAACAGTGAAGTAAGTGAGTAAATGACAAGCCTCAATTCATAAATTCTATTTGAGAACTAGACCAAAAGCTGTACATTATGTGCAGTGCAGTGTGCACCCACCCCCTTCCCTCTGAGGATGCGGAAGTGAATTGAAAAGCTGTAGTTCCTCGAATGGCCACTAGGCGCCGGGGGCAGTAGACGTGAGGTGCGGAAGGACTCAACCCATTCCCTCCCACTCTCCTGACGAAAAATCAAGATGGTGACACCCACCATTTGAACTCCGCCAGGAAAACAAAATGTAATGGGATAGATACGTCCATATTATTTATGTCTATGTGTGCACCCGATCATCAAATAGCATAATATATCCCCAAAAGTAGCCTATAGCCTATAATGTTTCAGTCACATTTTTATCATTTTTGGCAACAAGCTCTTCCATGATTGTTCGCTGAAAATGGCGTGTGGTGAGTGGGAGACTCCCCCCGGGCCCCGCCCCCTGCGCGTGCCACACACTCACACCTGCACCAATATATCCCCAATCGCCAGTTGAGAATTTTAACATATGACCAAACCGTAGTGTGGAGTGAGATCTCTGGGTACTTTCAAGAAGACTTCATTCCGAAGAACCTAGCAAGCGTTTAATCATGGCGTACAGTACAGGAGGCCAAATCCATCCCCTTGGGGTTAAGGTATTTGCACACACAGTTAGCTTGTTCTTCGTATGCGTTTTCTTAATCCGTCATCTGAAAACACAGACGGGTCCCAGCTCGTAAAAAGCTATTGACTGATGCGAAAAATGCAGAAAATCGAACCTCGTCCGAAAACATAAATGACGGACGTAATTGTCGGACTCGGTGTGTCAATGATGATTGACACAAATGAGGTCGTATTCTTTTTTTTTTCGTGCCTCAATTTCGGACGAAATTCAACACCTTGGGAAACTGGATTTCATAGAACGATGCAGGTTGCAGCTCTGGATTAGCCTGATATCAGACTGAATTGTCAACTTGTTGCAGTCCGTTTCCTACTTCAGTCTGACATCACCTCCACTCTAACCGATTTCCATAGGGGAAATCCCCCCTTTGAATAAATGTCTTCAAAGCAGAGTGCTGTTCGGATTTCAAAATAATTGTTTATTTTAATCGATGTAAAGCAGCCTCGATATAGCAGCATCTATCGTGGTCGCCATCGTTGTTGTTTCACCTCCTTGGTCCGACACACTTGACAACAGCGTTATCCCACCTGTTGTGCTGTTTATTAACGCTAATCGTCAGTCGCCCCCCCCCCCCCCCCCCCGGTGCTCATTGGACACGCTGTTACGTGTCACAATGCCAGAGCAGAAACAGCCAACTCCATGGAGTGGGCGCGGATTCAAAGTTCTGGAGGACCCAGGCAACCTGACGAGGCATCGTCTCACATTCATTTAGCCGCTACAGTATTGGGTCGTGTCGACGTCTCTTCAACGTCAAGGTCTTTGCAGGCAAGGCCCCAGAGACATGGAGGGTCTTAAGCCTCTGTACTGCAGCTTTGAGCCAGTGTGTCCAACAGGATCGGCTAAGCAGCTCTTGGGAAGCAGAGTGAGAAGCTCTTAGATCCTGCAGCTGAATGCTGTTTGCTGTGTAAATATACATCTGAGTGGTGTGACTGATGCACACAGCAGTAAGCTAGCCTCCTGTATTTGACTCCAGGGAAGAAGACCTGTCCAAGCAAATAGGAGAAGGAACTCTGTTAGGGCCTGTGTCCACCTAGCGTCTTTTCCTCAGGTCCAGCGTCTTTTTTCAGTTGTTTCCAATGGGGGGAGAGCGTATGCGGGCGCACACGGACGTCTAGAGAAAGTGCGCTGCGCCCAGCGTCTATTTTCAGAGCGCTCCCGCGTTTTGTGCGCCCGACTCCCAGCGCTTCCAGCTGAAAATAATTTAACTTTTCAGAAAGACGCTGGTGTCGGGTGCTCCTTTTCTGGCAGCTAATCATATGGACAAACTATCGCAACAGAGACAGAAAGGCTCAATTGTGGGAGCAGATTGGCTAGACACTTAATATTTCTGGTGAGTGTTGTGCTTACTGCTTTTAATAACGTAGCCTACCTGTGTTGTTAGCTTGCTAGCTGTCAGCTATCAGGCTACTACCGCACTGAACTGCTTCCTTGTGTATTGTGCGCTGGGATCAGCGCTCCCCAACGCACTCCCAGCGTTTAACAGTCGGAAAAAGACGCTAGGTGGACACAGGCCCTGTGGCTACGTTTACACAGCAAACCTTAGTGCTCGAATCTGATTCCCCCCCCCTAAGGGTCTTTTTCATGACTCTGTGAACAGTACAAGTCACATTGAATGTGGCTTTTTTTAAATACGACCTGGGCTACTTTCAAATGTGGAAACAAATCTGATTTGAATCAGATTTTTTGGAATGTGACTTCGGCGTGAACAGACATCTGGCCCATATCAGACTTAAATGTAAATGTGACTTTTACGTCATTCCAGAGCGACATTCGTCACTATTCTGCGCTGGCGGGAGGGCCAGGTGGGCAGATTGTGATTACAAACATGGAGGACAGCTGCGAGGGAGCTAAGTGAGGTTTTAGACCTCATAAGTATTTGGGGGGACACTTCTGTGCAAGCAAAACTTGAGGGGTCGTATCGTAACCGGTCGGTGTATGAAAACATGGACATATGGGACATATGGGAAAACATGGACATATAGGACTTTGCAATGCCAAACAGGTTAGCTAAGAAGGTGCGCTAACCCTCCCCTGTTGCTAGCCAATACAAGCCGCATGCGGGTCACTTCAGGTCCGTGATCTGTTCACACTGGAGTCTGATATGGGCCACTTTTAAAAAGTCTGTGTGAACAGCCACACAAAAAAATCTGATCTAAGCAAAAAAATCGTATTCAAGCAGTAAGGTTTGCTGTGTGAACGTAGCCTTTGTGTGTTGTTGTGATGGCTTATAGAGACTATAGGAAATAGCAACATGGAAGTATTACTGTGTGTGTGTGTGTGCGTGTGCGCGTGTGTGTGTGCGCACGCGCGTGTGTGTCTGCGTGTGTGTGCTAGGATTTTACAGATTCCTTGATAGCC
>NW_028151226.1:0-15000 GCF_964638095.1 Poromitra crassiceps | reverse complement strand
GACATAAATTCATAGTACAGTGTCTCAAAGGGCAACCCCCTCGAGGACCCCTCCTCGAGGGGGTCCAGAGGGTCCCCAGCAAAAAGGGGGATCATTTATTTTATCATTTCATCCATAAGTAACACAGTGACAGAATGTATGACAATCTTAGTCATAGAGACAGTCCGCATGTCTGGGAACGCCCACAAAATGTTAAACGGCTGGCGCACGAGTGGGGTAAAACCGCCCCTATATCTCATGGGCTGACTCACCAAAAGACGGTGCTGCGGCTCTAAACTACAGGTTTGGGGGTTCTAGAGCAGAACACAAGACGTCTGTTCAGATGTGCGTTTACTGTGGTGGTTAAATCCCCGATCGTGTCTGCCTGGGCTGGGCTATCAGCTAAATTCGAACTTTGCTGAATGGATAGAACAGGGGATTTACCCCACCCTGACCACGCCCCCAGCCAGGCTGAGCCAGCTAACCCAGCGTTTATTGTGGGCGTTCCTAGAGCCTGTATGGGCGTTTCCAGACATGCGGACTGTCTCTATGGGTTTCATACACTTTCTCTAATAAAACATCTAAAAGCAAAAACCTTATTAGATTGCGGACCCTGGGACAAAATCTTATCAAGTGGGGGTCCGTGGTCTATTTTGTGTCAGTTTAGGGATCCTCGACGCGAAAACCGTCCGAGAACCACTGGTTTCGTAGTATTAAACTAATGTACCGGTAAGCTATATGTAGATAGTGTATTTTAAGGAGAAAAAGGCATACATTCATGTTTTCATGACGTTTTATATAGATGTATTTCTTTGGATGTTTATATTGGTCGTTGTTTGCCCTATGATGATCGAAGAAGTCATAGTTTCCCCCCACTCTTTTTAATGTCCTATTACGCTGGATGGGAGGTGTGTGGGTGCTAGTGGTTGTACCACATGACCAAAATGTGCTCATTCAGAGACATTCCTCAGCGTGGATCTACAAAATGTTTGTAGAATAAATAAATAGAAGTAAATCCCACGTTAGTGCTGCTGATCCTGGTTCAGTGTGTAGCTGGTCGCCATGTGCTCTCCAGCTGTGTGTATTCCATCACAGCATGTCTCAGACCAGAAGGGAAAACCTCTGTCTGGCTTTCTCTCAGGGAGACCCCTGTGTGTGCGTGTGCCTGCGTGCGTGTGTGTGTGCGTGTGTGTGTGTGTGTGTGCGTGCGCGTGCGTGTGTGTGTGTGTGTGTGTGTGTGTGTGTGCCTAATAGGGGGCACCCTGTGACATGCTCTCCCTTTGTTCTTTCACAGCAGGAAATATTAGTCAGTTCCTTCTCTTGCTCCCTTCTAACCCTGTGCTCCTATCTCTCCTGTTAACCCAACTTTCCCCCTCTCCCTCTAGCTCTCTCTCTCTCTCTCTCACACACACACACACAACACAACACACACACACACACACACACACACACACACACACACACACCTTGGGGTATTAATAGTTGTGCTAATTGTGTAGAATGCTTAGTGGAATGCCTGTGTCTATGCGAGCGAGGGAACAAGGAGAAAATGGCTCCCAATTAGCTCAACTTTGAAGCTTTGGCTGCCATTCCCCCTTCTTCTAGAATGTTCCCCCTTGCAGCCCCCAGCTAGGGATGGGTGTGTGTGTGTGTGTGTGTGTGTGTGTGTGTGTGTGTGTGTGTGTGTGAGAAAGAGTGTGTGTGAGAGTGTGTGTGTGTGCGTGCGTGCGTGCGTGCGCGTGCGTGTGTTTGTTTGCGAGTGTGTGTACGCAGGAGCTTGAGGGTCTGGCACTAAGACGACCAATTAAAACCAGTGCCGGCAGCGAAGGACCAATGGGAGCAGGGCGCCAATGCACTTCCCCACCGTCGATGTAGTAACACAAACCAGATGCAACTTGGGCAGTGTGTGTGTGTGTGTGTGTGTGTGTGTGTGTGTGTGTGTGTGTGTGTGTGTGTGCGCGCATGTGTGCTAAAATCTACTGTATGTGTTTGTGCAAATGCGTCTATGCGGATACACTCGATCTATTTATGCATGTATTGAACATTCCTACCTTTTCAGGGGAAGCGGAGATGCAGCGCCTGCACATTTGAGAGTTTCTGTGTGCGAAAAGAACCAAAGAGTGTAGAAAGGCTCGGATAAAAGATATATTTTTTAGAAAAAAAGAGAGGTATCCCTTCATTCCAGTCTGCCTTTATCTGACATATCACACACACACACACACGCACACACACACACACACACACACACACACACACTGCTTAATGAGCGTCGATCTGAAGTAAGTATGTGTTGAGATCTAATTACCGTCGTAGCGAACCCGTTATTCTGACAGTCACCGCCGACGCTGATAAAGACATTTCAAGACATTTTGAAAGCGAGCGTCACGTACGTGTTGTCGCTTCTCTCCCAGCGTTCTCTCTTTTCATGCAATTAGATCCTTTCGGAGCAGAGTTCAACGCCCGCGTGATCAAACCGCGCGAGATTTCCTAATTGTAACTTTCCACATTGGTTACATGTTTGCTTCACGATAGGGTTGTCAAAAGTATCGATAGTATGGAAAAGTATCAATACTGAACATTTGAATCGGATACAATACTCATTTGCAACAGGTATCGATTGTATCGAAAGTATCAATATATTTTTTTTAATTGATACAATACTCATTTGCAACAGTTTTGATACCATCAGTGCATTCTTTTCATGAACAATCACATATTTCCCCCTCCCTATCATTGGGTATCTGTTGCTTCAACAAGCTAAACGTGTTCTGATGGCTAGAGCAGGGCTAATCTGCTGTCTAAGTTCAAAGTTGGATCAGGTCTAGATTATGGAGAAGCGTGCGTCTGTCCGTCCATCTGTCTAAAACTTTATTTTTATGCGTCTTGATGTGTCGTCATCCCCCCCTTCCTGTGGTATTGAAAATGGTATCGAGTATCGATATTTCCCTGGGTATCAGTATCGGTATCGTAGAAATTCTAGTATCGTGACATCCCTACTTTACAAACAGCAGTAGTACTTCACTTAGTGTATTTTAAAGCTCGGATGTCACCTGTAAGGTTTAGATTTCAACAAAAACGACTCCCATAAAAGGCTTAAATGATATACTCTTGACCTCTGTAACAACAACACTCTTGGCAGGATGGGAAATAGTTTTTCCTCGCTTTCACCTCTCACACTGTTCTGTTGCTGCGCGGCTCCTCGGCTTGGCAGGGAAGCTATTGGCTGCCTGGAGAAGATATTGGTCTCATATGCTCTCTTCTAGATTAGCAATCTGACCCAAAATGGTATCTGGAGGTGAATGCTTTCAACAAACCAACAAACAAAGACACACACGCATGCACGCGCACACGCGCACACACGCACACAACACGCACACACACACACACACACACACATGCACACGGCTACACCAATGCTTCTATCAGAGAGACAGCAGGATCTAGCTCACTCACATTTACACACTGACTCCGTTAAACTTTTCCCATCAGTCACTAGCCTTTTTGCGAGCTGTGTTTTCAGACGACGGATAAAAAAAACACACACGAAAAAGGGCCGCTGAAGTCACCATAAAGTGGACAAAACATGGTAGCATCTCCACCATGTAGCTATAGTCTCAACGCCAGACCCATGAGAGTTCTTACGCTGATACACTACGTTACTGCATGCTGCAGATCTCTCTCTGGGTCTGGGACACTTTCCCTCAGAGGGCTGGTTATGGGAGGGAACCGTTCACTTGACCAGTCATATGCCAGTGGTGGATTCAGTCCTCCCCAATCAGTAACGACTTTGCGATCAGACAACACGGGAGGCGCAGCCCATTTTTCGAACCGCTCTCTCATCCTACGACCTGTCACTCATTCAGTTTCAACCCGCCTTCAAAAACCAGCAGTGGCTGTGAAGTGGCACAGGCTCACTTATGTAGTATACTATGCGGAGCGCAGCGATTCAACGTAATATTTGAGTCTGGGGAGAGACTACCTACCGTGTAGCCGTCCCCTCCACACACACAGTATCTGACCGTGGTGACAGAACCACCCGAGGTGTACAGGACTCCCTGCGCGTGTCCTATCCTATACTCACCTCAATTAGAAAGTGCGACTGATTGCGACGATTTGGCGAGATGATCGATGGTTCAGGGGGGTTATGGATCGAAGCGGTGTCCCAGATTGGGACGCCATGGAAACGAGGAGCGGCCACTCCGGAGCGGCGATGGCCCTGGAGAACGTGTGTGTGTGTGTGTGGGAGAGGATGATGCAGAGAGGGATGGACAGGAAGAGACAGGCGCTGAAAGGAAGGGGGGGGGGATGAATGTGGGTGGAGATGGATAGTGACAGTCAGAGAAAGGAGTGGGTGAGGAGGAGGAGGGGCGGGGCCTCATAGTGACAGTCAGAGAAAGGAGTGGGTGAGGAGGAGGGGGGGGGCGGGGCCTCATCAGGTTTGACATCCTCTGTAGTTGACGGCAGCTCATGATGGATTCTCGACGTAGACAAAGGACTTGTGAGCATGTGGAACGTGTGGAAAGTGTGTTTTGTTTGAATGATTGGGTGTTTTCCACCTGTCTCTTTGGGTATCCCGCGTCTGGTTTTTCTGCGCGCTTCTCTTAGTCTCTGGAGACAGACGCGTTGGCTCTCTTTTCAAATGCTCCCCGACAACTAGCGTCGTCTGTACTTCAAAATAAGGCCGATCCAATCACCTGCCTCGGGTTCTGTCTCCAAGTGCCGTGATTGGTCGAATACCTTTGAACTTCCTTCTGGTCTGAAACTTTTTTTTCTTTAGAAGATGACAACTTCCTCTGTCCTTTTTTTTTGCCAATTTGTACCCCCCATTAGGGCAAATTTTGTATTTATTTATCCTGGTTGCTGCTCCACCCTCTGCCGATCTGAGGAGAGCCGAAACTGGCTCCATGCTTCCTCCGAGACATGGGCAGTTAGCCAGCCGCTTCTTTTCACCTGACAGGGGAAGCTTCACCGGTAGGACATAGCACGTGGGAGGTTCACGCTATTCCAATGAGTTCCCCCCCCTCCGAACAGGCGCCCCTAATGACCAGAGGAGGCACCACTTCAGCGACCAAGATATTCCATGTTTTGGTGAGGGGTTCCTATATGAAGGAAACCCCCAGGGGGCACGGGGAGAACATGCAAACTCCACACAGAAAGGCCCCTTTTGACGACCCCACCCGGGCGGCGGGCACTCGAGGACATGCGGACGGACACGCACTCCTTCAGCGCTCACAGCGTCCCAGGTGGGAATCGAACCCAGGACATTCTAGCTGTGAGGCGACAGCTCTACCACTGAGCCACCGCGCCTTCTGTCCAAATCCTAATGGTCTGAAGTACAGACTCTGTCTCTGGAGCATTCGACGATCGTGGAAGAGATACACTGGCTTGAGAGAATACGCTTCTCTGGGGATTTCTCCGTTTACAATTCCCCCTGCTCCAGATCCCGCTTTTGCGACTCCCAGACGAACACTGCCCATCATTCCAAGCTAAGAGTGACATTACACTAGATTACTTATTGATCGTTGTGTGTCGGCGATAATTCCATCGTTGTATATCATGTGTTATTGACGTTACACACGGCATTCCATTGAGCTTGTTAGTGCGTCTTTGCACAGCGTGCAGGTATTTTGTGCCTGTGTGTGTGTGTGTGTGTGTGTGTGTGTGTGTGTGTGTGTGTGTGTGTGTGTGTGTGTGTGTGTGTGTGTGTGTGCCTGTGTGTGTGTGTGTGTGTGTGTGTGTGTGTGTGTGTGTGTGTGTGTGTGTGTGTGCGTGACCGTGACCGTGAGGCACTGCCTGGCTTTTGGACTGTGTGTGTGCAGTGTCTCCATCTTTAGAGAGCATGCGTACGGCTCTCTGTAGAGAGGCGTAATGGCGCCCCCGGCCCTATAGGGATGCAGGAAACAGTGGTGGTTCTGATAGCATCATCCCTGGCCCGCGGGTCAGTCCTCCCATGAGCACCGATCCTCTTATTGGTTCCTCTGTGATGAATGGAGATGCCGGGCCGGGGCGACTATCTGATCAACTGCACACATCCAGTCATAAGAAGTGACAGCTCCCTCTCAAGGCGTATTACGGTATTACCTGGAGAATGCGGCCGACAAAGAGGCATTTGCTCACTATTGTCACCATTCAAAGGTTGTTGTTTCAGCCCCCCCCCCCCTCCCCTTCCCGAACAACCAAAGGAACGTCTCCTGCGCCTTTTGAGAAGATTTGAAGAAACATAAAATACATACAGGCAAAATAAAGCACAATGTTGGTGCTGAAGGGAAATATTCTATTGGGTACACAACGTCCTCCCCGCTTCCCGTCAACATGGCGCGCTCCGCTCTCTCAGCTCGTTGGCCAGCGCCGCTTCAGACTTTCCGACCAGCCGTGCCGGTAAATCCCAAAGCTTTCCGGGAATCCTCTGTTAATTAGGATTCACCTTCTTGTGCGAGGCGGATTCTCTGTGGAAACACATAATGCTTGAGCTAATGGAACAGCCAGGCTGTTCTCTAAGCACCTCTCATCCCTGCAAAGTCTATGATTCAGGCCCCCTGTTCTGTTGTATAGCTACCTATTTGCAATGTGTGCAGATATAGGAGAGTGAATGGAGCGCATTATATGCAGGGCTGTAGTGGGAAATATGAGGATGGCTAAACACTAAACCCTATTTGGTGATCATAATAGGGCAAACGAGCACAAAAATCAACTACTCTCAATCTAAAATGTAGGCTTTTGTTTGGACCTCTCCTCACATAACCTACAGCAGTTTGACACTAGTTGGTATGCTGCTGCATTGCTTACAGTTCAGGTGATGGAGTTGGAGTGGGTTTCCCCTCCACTACATGCCTAATGGTATGCATCGAAGCAGGCTCCATTGTGTTAACTAAGATCATCATTGCCATCTAGAAGCCTTTAGTTCTGGCTCAATCACTCTGACTGTACAATTAAACCTGCCTCCATGCTTTCTGATTGAATTATTGATTAGACACGTGATGCACGCCAATAACCTACTGGACTGATGGAGAGATGGATGGCTCTGCTGCATACAGGATGATGTTAGGGTTAGGGTTATTACAGTGGCCGGGTGTGAGAGGGTTAGTGCGCTAAGACATCGATTTTTCCCCCCATATTGAATAAACCTAAACACATACCCTCCAAATACACTAAAGCTATACCCATGTCTGTTTCAAATACACTAAAGCTGTACCCAAGTCTGTTTCAAATACACTAAAGCTATACCCAAGTCTGTTTCAAATACACTAAAGCTGTACCCAAGTCTGTTTCAAATACACTAAAGCTATACCCAAGTCTGTTTCAAATACACTAAAGCTATACCCATGTCTGTTTCAAATACACTAAAGCTATACCCAAGTCTGTTTCAGATCGATGACCTGTCTCTGTGCAGATTGTTTTTCTCCTCCCGGCCGCTCCCTTCCTCCTCTCCTCGCCTCTCCCCTCTCCTCTCCCCTCTCCTCTCCTCTCCCCTCTCTCCTCTCCCCTCCTCTCCTCTCCCCTCTCTCCTCTCCCCTCCTCTCCTCTCCTCTCCCCTCTCCCCTCTCCTCTCCTTTCCTCTCTCCTTTCCTCTCTCCTCTCTCCTCTCCCCTCTCCCCTCTCCTCTCCTTTCCTCTCTCCTTTCCTCTCTCCTCTCCTCTCCTCTCCCCTCGCGCCTCTCCTCTCCCCTCTCCCCTCTCCTCTCCTTTCCTCTCTCCTTTCCTCTCTCCTCTCCCCTCTCCTCTCCTTTCCTCTCTCCTTTCCTCTCTTCTCTCCTCTCCTCTTCTCTCCTCTCCCCTCTCTCCTCTCCTCTCCTCTCCCCTCTCTCCTCTCCTCTCCTCTCCTCACCTCCCCTCTCCCCTCCCCTCCTCTCCTCTCCTCTCCTCTCCTCCTCTCTCCTCTCATCTCCTCCCCTCTCCCGTCCTCTCCTCTCCTCTCCCCACCCTCTCCTCTCATCTCATCTCATCTCCTCTCCTCCCCTCTCCCGTCCTCTCCTCTCCTCCTCTCCCCACCCTCTCCTCCCCTCCCCTCCTCTGCTCCCCCCCTCGCCTCTCCCCTCTCCTCTCCTCACCCTCTCCTCTCCTCCTCCTGATGGACAGATGAGAGGAGGAGAATGGAGGATGTGATGGAGAGATGGAGTGCATCCCCGTGGGGACAGCGTGAAGCCGTAGTTTAATGAGAACTCTGCCTCTAATGCAAATGAAAATTGATTGCCAGCGCCGACTTGTCTGAGACGCTCGACTCTGATGGGAGGAGAGAGTGTGTGTGTGTGTGTGTGTGTGTGTCTGTGTGTGTGTCTGTGTGTGTGTGTGTGTGTGTGTGTCTTTTGTCCATCTGTCTTTTGTTCAATATGTCTCTTCCATCTTCTTTGTGTTGTCCCTTAATGTGGTGATTCTCAACCCTTTTCATATCAAGGACCATCATTTAGTCCACATTAGAGCCATAGACCCCACCTGGTGAGACTTTGTCTCTCAGACACAGATAACAGTGAAACTATGATCAAAAGAGTCATTTCTTCCTCAACTTTGACAATTAATCAATTTTCTGTGGACCCCCTGGAACCCTCTCAAGGACCCCTGGTGGTCCCCGGACCCCACATTGAGAACTACTGACTTCATGTACAATCTGTGCCTGTGTATTTTTGTCCGTGACGTTTTTCCAACGTCTATATTTGTGTGTTTCTGCGCTCCTGTTTGAGTGCGTGGTGCCTCAGCAATGGGGGAAAGTGTGTGTCCGATTGTGTGTGTGTGTGTGTGTGTGTGTGTGTGTGCGTGTGTGAGCTCCACTGTCGTTAGCAGGAGCCGCCGATGGCTCCTGAGGGGCCCCGCGTGACATTTAGACAAGGCGTCCCCCACCCCCACCGGTCGATCCGCGGTCTGAGACCCAGACAGCACACAAACATGGCCGTGCAACGCTGCGGCTCACTGTGAGAGAACGACACGGCATGTTGCCCTGTCAGTAATTAGATGCACATGACTATTGAAAACACACATGACATCACCTGAGCCAAGCCGTATCAAATATCTATGTTTGTCCAGAGATGACCTAGCTCCAGAGTTAGCTCCATTCTGCCCTTTGAAGGATCAGTCAAATTGATCTATAGATAGACGGTCACATGACTTCCGGTAACGTGTGTGTGTGTGTGTGTGTGTGTGTGTGTGTGTGTGTGTATGTGTGGCCGTGGGGGAAAACAGGAGGATTTCCCCCACGCTGATCGATTGACCACGCATCTATAGAGACACTGCGGAGCGCGTCATCATTCAGAAACCACGCCCAAAACGGGGGAAAACAGAAACCCCCCCTCCAATCCTGGCGTTCTCCTATGTCGCGTGCATGGTTGCGTGTTGCACAAAAAGATATATATACAGTATATATAGATGTATATCGTATATACGGAAACACTCCAACTTACTTCCTTGACAGCTAGATCCACATTTTTCTTCTCGCCAATTCTCAATGGCTTCCTTGTTTTGCTCAGGAGTACAAAAAAACTTTAACTGGCGATTATTTACATTTGTTGTGTGCGCAGCTCCACCACACAACAGCTTTTAGCTATGTTTAATTCAAGGCAAATGACGCTGGTGTGTGGAAGTGAACGGAGCGATTTCCCCCGTGATGGGCGTGGCCTATTTCATGCAGTGTCTCTATGACGTCGACACCGCCTGAATGGAACGCGCTCTCCTGCCCGGGAGATCCCTTGCTGCCCAGTTCTCTTCGCTCCATTGTGTTTTTTTAAGACCCTTTTAAAAAGTGGCCTTCAGCTCTCATTGGCAGATGGATCAGTCATTAGAAGCTCCATTAGTGTCTCTTCTGTTGTGTGATCCCAGTGAATTAGCTCCATCACGCCGTCTTGCTGATGCTAATATGAAACAACTTAATGGGGTTGGCCTAGCCGCTGCCGGCACTCCAATTAAGAGCTGTGTGCGAGTCACTTCAACAACACGGTCGTTCTGAAGAGGATCGCTCCTCAGTTATGAGGGAACTGTGGATCTGGGTGTTTTTAATGGATTGTCTGGTCACTATGGGTCTGAGATGACGCAGCAGCATGTAGGCTACAAGCGTGTTTCATGGTACTTCTGAGATATTCGCCCTTCATTTTCAAAGTAGCCTAAACCTCAAATTGGCATATCTCATTACTTTCCATTCTTTTTCTAATCTTTCTATAGACTTGTGAGGACATCCCAATGAGGACACGTCGGAACACACACACACACACACACACACACACACACACATAATGCGATGGCCTGATGCTACAGTTAGCTGGCTCTCTTGTAGGACACTAATAGCTATTAGCCAACCGCTGGTATTTACTCAGCACCCATTAGCTCTGATTGCTAGCCTATGTCGCTAATTAGCATTCCCCAGCTGGCTCTTTCTCTCTGTTATTAGGCTCTCTTATCCGTCAGCCACTACGCTAGCAAATGCATCTCTAATGTGCCTCTAACACCGCTGACATCCATGTTTAACTCCATGTCTATTAGCTACGCGGCTAATGATGATGCGCATGTCAGCGCGGCCAGTGTGTGTTTTGTCCAGTGTGTGTTCTCTAGACTGTCCAGTGTGTGTTCTCTAGACTGTCCAGTGTGTGTTCCCTAGACTGTCCAGTCTGCATTCTCTAGAGCTGTTGTGTTCTGAGGCTCTTTAACAGAGCTGTTGTGTTCTGAGGCACTTTAACAGAGCTGTTGTGTTCTGAGGCTCTAAGAGAGCTGTTGTGTTCTGAGCCTCTTTAACAGAGCTGTTGTGTTCTGAGCCTCTTTTAACAGAGCTGTTGCGTTCTGAGGCTCTTTAACAGAGCTCTTGTGTTCTGAGCCTCTTTAACAGAGCTGTTGTGTTCTGAGGCTCTAAGAGAGCTGTTGTGTTCTGAGCCTCTTTAACAGAGCGGTTGTGTTCTGAGCCTCTTTTAACAGAGCTGTTGTGTTCTGAGGCTCTTTAACAGAGCTCTTGTGTTCTGAGCCTCTTTAACAGAGCTGTTGTGTTCTGAGCCTCTCTAACAGAGCTGTTGTGTTCTGAGCCTCTTTAACAGAGCTGTTGTGTTCTGAGGCTCTTTAACACATTGAGTGCCAAGGACGTCTGTGGACGTCCTAAAAAAAAGTAACGAGAAGTGCCAAGGACGTCTGTGGACGTCCTAAAATCATAATTCATATTAGGGATGTCAATTTTCGGTTAATTTCACTTTCGATTAACCGACGCTAATAATCGATTAACCTATCGGTTAATTCATAATTTTTTTTTATTAAAAAAAAAAAAAAAAAAAAAAAAAAAAAAAAAAAATGTCTATTTACTCAATGAGCTCATGCCCAAACAAGGCGTGTCTATTTAGATGCTGGAATGTTAATGCTTTTTGTGTTCGAATTTCTAACACAAAAAGCATTAACAAGCATTAACAAAAAGCATCAACATTTCAACACAAATTATTTTTGTGTTAGAATTTCTAACACAAAAAGCATTAACATTTCAGCATCTAAATAGACACGCCTTGTTTGGGCATGAGCTCATTGAGTAAATAGACAAAAAAATAAAATAATAATAATAATAATATTAACTGATAGACCGACAGCAATAACCGAACAACGACGTTAGCGACGGTTAATCGATTAACGGTTAACCGTTGACATCCCTAATTCATATTATTCCATAATTCTGCTGTTTAAGGTCGTACCCAGCCAGTGAGCATGAATCCCTTCAAGGGATCACACGGCGCCACCTTAAACATCTACACGGGAGCTGCGCCACCCACCTCAGATCCTTTACTTTGTGCAGGAGAAAGCGAGAAAGCCGTGATCAAAGCGAAACCGATGCATGCTGCAGCCAGAGCCATATAGATTGCTCTGTCTGCAGCTGACAGTTGGCTGCGATCCGCGCCCACAACTGAGCTCTTCTGCTTCTGTCTATCTGTCTGCATATAGTTTCTCCACACGATTCCCTGCCAGAAAGGCAGCACCCGAAGCCGAACGGCCAAACCTTTTCCTTCAGTCCCGTTTGCCATTTCCTTGTTGCGCTGGGATCTGCCCGGGGCAAATGGAGGCTGCGAAAACAGACTGTGTGCGTGTGGGGAGAGCCCGCAGCTCGGGGGTGGGGGGGGGGGGGGGGGGGGGGAGGGGGGGAGAGGGGGGGGGGGGCACGCAGGCTGCACAGAACTACACCATGTCACTACATCAGAAATAGTAGCTAGAGTCAGTGAATGTGCTTGAAATTAGAGTGCAAAAAGTATTCATAAAAGTGACTTTATCTTGAAAAGTAAAAAAAGACAGCAGAAAACCCTTGAAAGTGCTCTTCTTTCAGAGGCTGTCATTTCATAATGGAACTGTCTAGAAACAAAATTTCTTCTTTGAAAGAAGCAGGAGTGTCCAATGTTTCATTAGAGTCCAGCCCTGTTCATATAGCCCTAATAGAAAAAATTCTATAGCTGTTTTCAACTGAATGGAAGTGAATCTGGCACAGGCTCCAGACAATTTTACTGAAGCGCTGTGGCACTCAATGTGTTAACAGAGCTGTTGTGTTTCTGAGGCTCTTTAACAGAGCTGTTGTGTTCTGAGCCTCTTTAACAGAGCTGTTGTGTTCTGAGCCTCTTTAACAGAGCTGTTGTGTTCCGAGGCTCTTTAACAGAGCTGTTGTGTTCTGAGGCTCTTTAACAGAGCTGTTGTGTTCTGAGGCTCTTTAACAGAGCTGTTGTGTTCTGAGCCTCTTTAACAGAGCTGTTGTGTTCTGAGCCTCTCTAACAGAGCTGTTGTGTTCCGAGGCTCCCCTGCTTGTTTCTTTCCTATTGTTTGGATGTTCTTCCATGGCTGATTCTTTCCCCTCACTCTCTCCATCCATCTTTCCTTCCATCCACCCGCCTTTTCCCCCTGGCGCTTCCTGTCATCCCCTCATTACAGTGGGCTCGCCCAGCGGCTCCTCCCCACCGCACTATCCTGTGAGGGCTGTGCAGGGATTAGGTGTGTGTGTGTGTGTGTGTGTGTGTGTGTGTGTGTGTGTGTGTGTGTGTGTGTGTGTGTGTGTGTGCGTGCTTGCGTGTGTGTGTGTGTGTGTGTGTGTGTGTGACGAGCTTGTAAGCTGACTTGTGTATACAAAGTTTGGGGGCAAGAAGGGAAATGTTAGAGAAATGCTTGTTCCTGTTAATTCATGCTTTTCACTGGTTCATTGTTGTTAAGGGGATTTGTGAACCTTACATTCGTTTTCTTTCACAGGTTAAGAAACATGTAACCACTGAAATAAGAGCATGGTACAATCCCATGCAGTCATCAGTGTTGCGGAGAACGCATTACAAAGTAACGCATTACTGTAATCACATTACATTTGTCTGTTAACGAGTAGTGTAAGGCATTACAGTCCCTAAAGCCAGTAATCACATTACAGTTACTATTACAAACACTTATGGCATTATACTTGCATCACATAAGTTCTTCATTACCTGCAGGATCAGGATTGAATCTGCAGGATTATGAAGGTAAAAAAAACAAAAAAACGTGCGGCGCATTTTCATGCACTCGATTACACAACACAACAACTAGATTGGATGGGCTGGAGGGACGGGGAGGAGTGAGATCTTGTGTATGTTCTTATAGGATAGGGATTTGTGCTGATATGGGCATATGTAAGGTTTCATGTTATATTGTTACCTGGCAATCAGGTGGCAATGCATCTCAGGCGATGTTGCTGAGTAACGCAAAAGTAATGTAATGTAAGGGTAACAAATTACTTTCTCCAGGGAGTAATTAAGTAAATGTGTAATGTGTAATATATTGCTTTTGTGAGTAACGACCCCCACACTGGCAGTCATGTATCCAAAAGCTTCTTTATAATAAGTTAAATTAAGTTCCACATTTAATGTTCAAAACATAGGGACATATGATAAATTACGGGGAAATATTTCTGTATATAGTTTCCGCAAATGATCTGCAAATCCCTCCGTAAACCTTGCTGTGGAGGCCATCCAATTGGTTAACTAGGGGAAGAAAACAGCCAATGAGAGCGCTTGTCGCTGATTCTGGCCGGTCATGCTTCCTATTTTGAGACACATGATACATGCTCCATGCACATCTGTGTGTGTGTGTTGTGTGTGTGTGTGTGTGTGTGTGTGTGTGGTGTGTGTTTACATAATCACAGCCATATGTGTACACAGTGCTGCACTGTACATAACATCAGCGCACTCATAGCTCGCCATGCCCAAACACAGAGACGCCGACTTCCACCGTTCCCATAGAAACCGGACCCCAGCCAATGAGAGCGAGCCGCGTCCTGCCGAGTGTAAACATTCCCCGCGTTGTCATGGGGAAACGGAGACTGCTGCACGCCATGTATTCATTCTGATTTTTATACTGCCTTTTCATGTGTGTGTGTGTTATGAGTGTATGTGTGTGTATTATGTATCCGTGTGTGTGCGTGTGTTTGTGTGTGTGTGTGTGTGTGTGTGTGTGCGCTTGAGGGTGCGTGAGAGAGTGAGTGAAAATAGGTATGGGGCTTAGTAACGTATTAATACCAGCAACAACTGATGTCTCACAGTGTGGTGCATTTGAGGTGGAGGAATGCTCCTGCAGACTCCACATGTTCTGTACTCTGGAGGTTGCTTCTGCAGACTCTACATGTTCTGTACTCTGGAGGTTGCTTCTGCAGACTCTACATGTTCTGCACTCTGGAGGTTGCTCCTGCAGACTCTACATGTTCTGTACTCTGGAGGTTGCTCCTGCAGACTCCACATGTTCTGTACTCTGGAGGTTGCTCCTGCAGACTATACATGTTCTGCACTCTGGAGGTTGCTCCTGCAGACTCTACATGTTCTGTACTCTGGAGGTTGCTCCTGCAGACTCACATGTTTCTGCACTCTGGAGGTTGCTCCTGCAGACTCTACATGTTCTGCACTCTGGAGGTTGCTCCTGCAGACTCTACATGTTCTGTACTCTGGAGGTTGCTCCTGCAGACTCCACATGTTCTGCACTCTGGAGGTTGCTCCTGCAGACTCCACATGTTCTGTACTCTGGAGGTTGCTCCTGCAGACTCCACATGTTCTGTACTCTGGAGGTTGCTCCTGCAGACTCTACATGT
>NW_028151227.1:0-38000 GCF_964638095.1 Poromitra crassiceps | reverse complement strand
CCACGAACACCTTATATCTACAGGACTCTGACTTAATCCAGTGTAGAACCGTGGTGGAGTCGGACCACAAGACAACCCGCTGCATGGGCACAGTGAGCTCAGCTTGTAGTACATCAGCGAGCTGAGCACCTGTAAGGGCAGCACTCAGCTCAAGGCGGGGCATTGATAGCTGCTTCCTGGGAGCTACCCGAGACCTAGCAAGCACAAAGGAAATGTGGACCTGCTGTTGGTCATCCACAGTCCGCATGTAGGCAACAGAGCCGTATGCGCGCTCGGATGCATCACAAAAGATGTGTAGGTCCCTGGTTGCCGTAGAAACATCCACGTGAGGCGGAGCATAGGCTCGGGGAAACTACAGGCGGATGAGTTGAGGAATCTCTCGTTCCCAGGAACGCCATCTGTCGAGAAGAGCTTGCGGTCGGATTGGATCGTCCCAGCCGATCTCCTCCTTCCACAGGTCTTGAATGAGAACTTTAGCCCTCGTGGTGAATGGTACGATGTAACCAAGGGGGTCATACTGGCAGGCAAGTACCCGGTACAGATTCCTCATGGTGGGAGCTGAGGTCTCCGTAGGGCGATGCTTGTACCCCAAGGAGTCACTGAGGCAGTTCCACCGTAAGCCCAGTGTCGGCTCCTGTAGATCACTACTGCTCTTGGAGAGCCACAGTTCGCTGCTTTGAGAGCGGGCCTCAGGTGGAAGGTGCTCGATGACCCTGGGCACGTTGCTTGCCCACTGGCGGACCTCAAAACCTCCGGTCTGTAGGTGCTGGCGGAGGTTGTCGACAAGATGCTTGGCCTCTTCAGCAGAGTGTGTGCTGCGCAGACAGTTGTCGACATAAAAGGACTGCTCGACTGTCTCTGTCAAAGCAGGATCGTCTTCTACACTCTCTTGGATGTGACGCTGGAGGGCGTAGATAGCGCAGCAGGGACTACATGTTGTCCCAAAGGGGAGTACCTCCCACTCATAAATGCTCGGCTCCTGCTCCCTCTCCATGTTCCTCCAGATGAAGCGTAGCACTGGCTTATCAGTGGGCAGCAAGCGGATCTGGTGAAACATGCCCTTAATGTCACCACTCACTGCCACAGCATGTTGACGGAACCTGACGAGGACACCGAGCAGAGTAGGGCCGAGTACAGGTCCTGGGAGCAGTATTTCATTTAAGGACAGGCCTTGATACTGAAATGAACAGTTAAATACAATCCTGTCCTTACCGTTGTGGCTCACCATATGGTGCGGTATGTACCACGATTCTGCAGATTGGTCGGCTTCTTCAGGTGATATCCTTGCCACGTAGCCAGCTCTTTCCAGTTTCTGTATCTCATTGCAGTAGGCCTCGGCTCTCTTCGGGTCCTTGGCAAGTCTTCTCTCTGTGTTGCGGAGGCACGGGAGCACAGCTTCCTTTGGAGCGTAAAGTGGAGCAGCATTGCGTCGCCGAAGCAGGGGAGTAGCGTAGCGCTGGACCCCATCGACCTCGACCCTGGTGGTGGAGGCTTGGAGCGTGGCCATGGCTTGCTGGTCTTGCTTGGAGCGGGTGGCTGCCTTCTTGCTTGCGTAGGGAAGAGTGTCAACTTGCCAGAGGCGCTCAACATTCCTGAAGAGCTCAGTTGCCGGGGAGACAGAGGAAATGCGGAGGCACTGTGAAGAAGGCGTAGTCTGGGCAAGGCTGGTAGGGCCCTGGAGAGACCAACCTAGTCGGGTACAGACACCAATTGGACCACCTGACGGGCCGGAGCGTACTGGCTGTACAGGGATCAGCAGGTGTGGCATGTCTGAACCAATCAGGAGCAATGGCTGGGCATGGTCGACTGGCGGTAAGGGCAGGCCACGGAGATGCTTGTATCGTTTCTGTAGTGCAGCCACTGGGTAGGAGTGTTCGGCAAGGCTCAGGCCTTCGGCTGTGAAGGCCTGGTGGATCCGGTACTTCTGGGAGGGCATACACAGTGGAGAAACATCAAACGAGACGGAACTGCCCTGGAGCTGGTCGACGTTTTGCTGGACTGTCTGCAGATGGAGAGTCTCTGGCTGTCTGGGAAGGTTCAGGCGTTGCACAGCTTGCGGGAGAACAATACTTCGTTCTGAACCATCGTCCAGCACAGCGTAGGTCTCCAAAGCATGCTCACCATTCCTCAAGATGACCTTGACGACCTTTAACATCACCTGTTGTGGTCGGTTGGGCCGATCGAGGTAGACCCTGATGGGTGGTGTAGTCACCATGTGGACATTGGTTCCGGTCTGCTGGACAAAGTCATGCAGGATGGTAAGGTGCTGTTCCTTGCATGTCTTGCAGGGGCGCTTCAGAGTACAGACTTCAACAGCGTGGTTGCGGCCACACTTCCAGCACCGTTTCCCATCGCGGATCCACTTTACAACTTGGCTGGTGGACAACTTCTTGAAGTCGTTGCAGGCATTCAAGAAGTGCTCTTTGTTGTCACAATAGGGACAATACGGCTTGGACTTGAAGGCGGCCTTGGCGCGAGCAGGCTCTGAAGTGTTAGCGACTTCTTCAGCATTAAGAAGGATGGTCGTGGTCTTCTCCTTGTAATGAGTGCCACGTTGGTCCTTCTTGGCTGGCTTGGGGGTATCACACTGATAGAGTGCTGCAGCTCGGCTTGAGAGGCGTTTAGCTTGTGACTTCATCTGAAGCCAGGCTGCCAGGTCCGGCAGGGTGTAGGTCATATCCAACCCTGTCCGGAGTATGCCACGGCTCAGACAGTACTCGATGAATCCGTCTCTGAATGATGGAAGCATTTTGCTTAGGAGCCGATCGACGTGGGATCCACATCTCAACTCGTATCCGTTTGGTCCTTCAAGCGTCCCGAGCATGCCAACCAGAGACTGGACAGACAAAGCGAAGGAGTCAAAGGCTTCAGAGTCACCAAACTTGATGGTGGGCGAGTTGAGGATGGCACCCAGCTCTGATTGGACGAGCTGCCGGGGTTGGCCGTACTTATCCTGCAGGGCTTGTAATGCAGCAGTATAAGGCCGGACATCATACATGTAGGCTTTAGCCAGGTGAAGGGCACTGGGAAGTTTCAAGTGGCCAAGGAGTACTTGGTACTTATACTGTTCAGTCAGGTGCCCGTGACTGCCCATCAGGTTATCTAAGGCCATCTTAAGGAGAGCAAAGTCACTTTCGCGGTCACGCTCGAAGACTGGCAGCATCGGCTGGGGGATACCGTAAGGCGAGGCAACTAGCATCTGAGAGCCTGAATGCTGGGAATGCCCTAGTGTTACTGTTGGCGGAATAGGAGCCATGTGGGGTACAGTGGAACCCATGTACTGGTATGGTTGAGCAGCAGTAAATGTGGTCACTCCATAGGGAGGAGTCTGTACTGCAGTGTGGCCTGTGGCGTGATACTGCTGGGTCTGGATACCAGGTGTAGCCACAGAAGCTTGGTGTGACGCCGCTGTGAGCTTGGTATGGTCAGGCATGCCAGGAGCAGGATACGAAGATGCAGGGGCTGCAGTGGAGAGAGACATTGCCTGTACTGGCCGGAGCATCACGGATGTGACGGCAGGGTGAGCCAGTGGCGGGTGCATGCTCTGCGATGCACTCAGACTCTCTAAAGGAGGTAAAGGGGGTGATCTGTCATTTGAAAACTCAGGCACAGGAGCTGCCACCAGGTGTGGTAACCCAGGTGGAGGATAGGGCAGCTCAGATTCTGCTGGATGCACGGGAGGTGGTGCACCATGTAGCTGACGGACAGAGTGATGGCGGAGTGAGCTGGCAGGTGACGCATTTATCGCTGGTAGGGGCCGGAAGCTCCTAGGGGACGATGCACGGCTACCAGCTCCATCCATCTCCGAGTCTTGAAGCAGTGAAGTGACCATCTTGGCTACTTGAAGTTCTTTCTCCTTCTTATTCAGTCGCCTCTGCCTATCAAGACGTTTGGTGATAGCTTCTCGGGCTTCTTGTGCCTCCTGCTGTACTCGTTGTGCTTCTCTTGCCTGGGTATTGAGGCGCTGACACTCCAAATCGGCGTTGCAGTCTTCTAGAACCTGACTCTGTAACTCCTCGAGCTCGAGGTGGTGTATGCGCTCTTGAAGGATAGCTTCCTGGACAGGTGACAGATCAAGTTGGGGATATATGCCCACAGATGAACGAAGGGAGCCAACACCAGATTTGTTAGTAGACCGGGAGGTCGAGTGGCTTGATGATCCACTTCTCTCGGATGTAGGCCTTACTTCACCAGCCTGGCGTCCAGATGTAAGCGACTCATGGGTGCGCCTGCTTCTCACAGATGTGGCCCTCGTCTCGCTATCCCGTCGCTTTGATGCTTGGGATAGAGCCTTTGGAGGTTCACCTTGTGATTGAGGTCCATAACCCACCACGTAGTCACTTAGGTAGGGTGGAGGCTGTCGCTCTCTGTGGGGGTGAACTACTGTCTCTGTGACGTCCTGGTCTGGCGTAGCCATAGCGTCGGGGGAGCTCTATCCGGCTCGAAGGACCAATGAAATAGAGGTCTAGGGGGCCTCACAGATGCGCTGGATATAGAGCCGGTGAACACTATGGCAGTGTGACTCCGATTAAAGAATCACAGGAGAAGTTGAGGTTCAAGGTTTACTCAGGAGTAATGCACAGGATGTTTGTATGGTCTGCAATAACAATCACAAAACAATAGTGTGTCAACATCAGAAACATACACAGCAAACAACATAAAGCAATACAAACTATAGGACATAGCTTGAATTAGCCTAACAGTGTAGCATGGTAATGAAATAATTAAGGCATTAACATAGTTTCCATAGTAGTAAATAATTAGCGGGAGTCAACAGAAATGAACAGACAAACTCTCTTAATTGCCCAAATACAGTAAAGCATGGCTATAAACGCAAATATATCAAATAAACAACTTAACAGACTTACATTATGCTCATGCACGCATACAGTCCTGAGGCTTGTACAAAATGGCTGCCGGACCATGCTTCAAGGACCCCATCAACCTTTGCTTAGCAGTCCTGCCTAATGCCTGTCGTAAATTACTCTGTAATACTGCCACCTGGTGGCGAACTAAATAAACAGTCGAATAAATGGAACCTATTAATCACAGAGGCTTTCCTACACTCCCCCTGTATAAATAAAGAAAAAAAAAAAAAAAAAAAAAATTACCAGGGTACTTCTGTGTGTGTGTGTGTGTGTGTGTATGTGTGTCTACAGTGTTACTGAAGTCCAGAAGATGAGTGTGTGTATGGAGGAAGAGGAGGGTGGGGCAGAGCCTCCAGCACTCAGCTGTCTGTCTGTGAGAGATCTTCATCCAGACTCCAGTAATGAACATGAACATGGACCCTCAGACACAAAGTAAGACTGCTTACACTGTAAGCCTGCAGTACCCAGTGTTGGGGGTAACTCATTACAAAAGTAACATGTACTAAGACATGTTACTATTATACAATTACTACTACTATTATACTATTATATGTGACCTGCTCCATCAAAATGAGTCGGATGTCGCGCTAATGTGTTTCTCTTGAAACGCGTTTTTATGAGGAAATGTTTATTTTGTCAGTTTTCGTATTCGACCTGATTCTAGTAAAATAAAGCCTTGGCTTTCATTCTGTGTAAAGATTATTGTGAAATTCGAACTATAAATATAGTTTTTAAGCTCTTAAAGGAAGCATGAGAAATGTGAAAGTACACCGCTCTGCCCTGCTCTCTGACTTCAGGTTGCCGCCTCTCAGTCGCATTCATTTCTTGTTGCCAGATAAACGGGATAATAAGTACTTGTAAATGGTAGGCTTATAATAGGCTACTGCAGGATTTAAAACGCTGTTTATAAAGTTAGTCAGGGTTGTATTGTGGAGTTTTGTTACTGGTTTGTTCTTTTTAGACTAGTTTGAGCAGTTTGTATGATGTTAAACCTCTTCAAAATCTGCCGCCGGGTGGACTAATCCGAAACGGCCTGGCAACCCCTCCCCGCAACCCGTGCCTCTGTCTCTGTGCCACTGCCTCCCTCTCCCAACCTCTCATGTTCGTCCACTAAAATGATTGATTCTCTGCTTATCATCTCTCGCCTGGACTACTGCCTGGACTACTGCAACGTGCTCCTGGCCGGCCTACCTGCCACCGACATCCGACCGCTTCAGCTTATTCAGAACGCTGCAGCCCGTCTGGTATTCAACCAACCCAAATTCTCTCACGTCACTCCCCTCTTCCGGGACCTCCACTGGCTTCCCATCTCAGCTCGCATCAAATTCAAGACACTGGTACTGGCCTACAGGGCAGTACACCAGTCAGCTCCCCTGTACCTGCAATCTATGGTCAGATTCCAAACCTCTCACCGCTCCCTTCGCTCCTCCACCAGTGCAGGTCGCCTCGCCCCTCCTTCGCTACGGGCGCTCAAAAGTCCTAAACTAAACTTGTACCACTGTTCCTTCAGAAGTTGTAGTTGTCTTAGACTGTGCTCCATAGTTGATTGCTCTATTGCTGACAAAAAGTGTGTTATTGTAAGTCGCTTTGGATAAAAGTGTCTGCCAAATGACGTAATGTAAATGTGTATGTAATGCATAGCAACATCTTGACCAGCTCTCATCATGTCCATGTATGGATGTATGGATTTCCCTCTGGCGTGTTTTATAAAAATAAAAATAAAAGAAGCGAGTAGAAAACCGCGCCTCAGCTGACGATCCACGCCAGACAGGTGCCTTTCGTATGTGCCTTTCAGAAGAGGGAGTCAACACGTGAAAAAAGTAATCTGGATTACACGGTCAAAGTTTAGGCAATTTAATAGGTGGAAGTGCAACAAGCAGACTACGTTTCGACACGCAAAGTGTCCTCAGAGTAAAAAAAGAAAAGAAAAGGAGAACAAGCAAGTGTTTGTCAGCTGTCAGTTTTGGCAGGCTGTGAAGTGACAGGACTTAAAGTAGTAATAAAAATAGAGTCCGCACACTGGCAGCTGCTCCCAAATATTTATTTGACCCCAAAAAAAATTGACGTTTCGGGCAAAGCCCTTCCTCAGACATGAATGTAGTGTAGGGACACACCCCCTTAAGTACCCTCGCAGGGGTCACCTGACACATCATGTGATACATAGAATTAAACATACAGTGCACTTGTTCACATAATCAAATGGCAACTGGCAATATCAAAACGTAATTGTCTCAAAGGACAAGTAATAATGGACGTTTTCAGAACAACTTGAATATCACATAAACTAGGCTTATCAGGTATAAACTGTCATAATGAAATGTAATATTTAAGAAGAAAGTGTAATGTGAACTATTACAAGGTGGTCTCTACTACTTTGAACTTGTGGTAGTAGTAAAAAAGTATATGAAGATACCACAGCTGTGAAGAAAATGACACAGGACAGAGATACTAGACATGAGCAATATTCATTACAATGTGGACATAATGAGATTAGCACACACAAAAGCACACCTACAAGCACACCTGCAAAAGGACTACAAATGACTACAAAAATGGCCGCAAGTCAAAATCTTCGTTCAGCCCTTTTGGGGCTCGAGTGTCCAGGGTGAAAATCCAAAAGGCCTCTCTTTTAAGTAGTAGAGAGTTGATGTCACCTCCACGTACAGGGTGTTTAACAAGTTCAATGCCAGAGTATCTAAGAGAAGAAACATTGTGAGAAGCTTGTGTGAAGTGGACAGCCACTGGGCTTCTGATGTCATTGTTACGGATGTTGGATCTGTGTTCTGAGATTCTGGTCTTAAGTGGTCTGGTGGTTTTGCCTATGTAGGCGAGGCCACATGGACATTTGAGCATATAGATGACATTATTACTGTTATCACTCCTTTGATGTTAAAGGGTGTTCCTGTACGTGGATGAGTAAAAGTGGTGGCTTTGTGTGTAAAGTTACACTGTGTGCAGTTGCCGCATCTGTAGTTACCATGAGGGATAGACTGTAAAAAGTGGGGCTGGGTAGGAGGTGGGAGGTAGGCTCTCACAAGCAGGTTTCTTAAGTTAGGTGGTCTCTTATAGACGATCCGAGGTGGTGTGTCAAGGGACTTGAGAGCTGGATCAGATTCTATAATGTGCCAAGGGACTTGAGAGCTGGATCAGATTCTATAATGTATTTGTACTTTTTAGGACTTAAAGTAACCATGAATTTGCGCAATGAAGACAATGCTCGTCTTTTAAATTAAATTCATGTTAGAGGTGCAACCAGACAGCAATTGGACAGCTAGTTTCAGATTATTTCACCACTCCCTGCTGATGAGGGAGGGAGAGGTGACTGGTGCGCGACTCTGACACTGAACAGCCGCTCCACCTCGCAGTCCGGGTGGCGGGGGCTAGCTCCGATGATGGTCGTGATGATGATGATGAGAGCGGGGAGGAAGATACCACTCGTTTCTGACTCGATGGCGAAATGCAATCTCAGATTAAACTGAGAAAAGCACGGGAGTAGCCTACAAGTGTGACTGCAAACTTTACAACAGAAGCCCTTAGCGCTTCACCCCGGACGAGATGGTGAGAAGAGCAACCAAATTAAAGACATTAGTAATGCTATAGACTACATAATTATTTGATTAATTAATTAATGTATTTATTTGTTTGTAAAGGCTATAGTAGGCATAGTGTTTATATATTATACATATTATACATATTATATTATACTATTATACTATTATTATTGCACTATTATACATGTTATTATTATACAATAGGTTAGCCTGACATGTAATTACTTTTAGCAGTAACTCAGTAATATAACTCATTACTTATAGGATTTCAGTAATATTATACCAGTTACTTTCTCAAGTAACTCAAGTTACAAATTGAGTTACATTTTATTAAATCAAAGCACATTTAAAAAAAAAGATACAATCATTTCCTAATCAAACTTATTTGTTTTTATGCAAATAACCACTATAGATGACAAGAACAAAGGAAAATAATAACATTTAAAATTTTGGATTGTTTACACTGACTTCAAGGCGGTTGAAATTATTTTTCTGGATGGTTCTGGGGCAGCGATGTCATTCTGCTGCTGCTGTTGTTTTGGTAAAAGTAATGCAAAAGTAGTGTAATAAGTAACGAGTTACTCTACTCACAGAAAGTAATATTGTAAAGTAACTTATTACTTTCAAATGAAAGTAACTAGTAATATGTAGTATATTACATTTTGAAAGTAATTGCTCAACACTGGCAGTAGCTGATACAACCTGATTACATGACAACATACCATAGCCTGCAGTACCTGATACAACCTGATTACATGACAACATACCATAGCCTGCAGTACCTGATAGAGACAGTCCGCATGTCTGGGAACGCCCACAAAATGTTAAACGGCTGGCGCGCGAGTGGGGTAAAACCGCGGATATATCTTATGGGCTGACTCACCAAAAGATGGTGCTGCGGCTCTAAACTACATGTTTGGGGGTTCTAGAGCAGAACACAAAACTTCTGCTCACATGTGCGTTTACTGCGGTGGTTAAATCCCTGATCGTGTCTGCCTGGGTTGGGCTGGGTTATCAGCTAGATCTAACTTTGCTGAATGGATAGAACGGGGGAATTTACCCCACTCTGACCCCGCCCCCATGCTAACCCAGCGTCTATTGTGGGCATTCCTAGAGCCTGTATGGGCGTTCCCAGACATGCGGACTGTCTCTATACAACCTGATTACATGACAACATCCCATAGCCTGCAGTACCTGATACAACCTGATTACATGACAACATACCATAGCCTGCAGTACCTGATACAACCTGATTACATGACAACATACCATAGCCTGCAGTACCTGATATAACCTGATTACATGACAACATCCCATAGCCTGCAGTACCTGATACAACCTGTACCCTGTACTACGAAGCTGTCTTAACAGACCCGCGATCTGTCACTTTGATCTGGTTTGACTGAACAGGATCAAAGCTATCTAGTTTAACGATACTACGACGCTGGTTTTCTACTCGATAACTGAAGCTGGGTTTATCTGGGATCTGCCTGTGCACGCGCACGTTTTTCGCTCGTGCACAGGCGCGCGTCCACGCGAAAGAGGTGCGCTAGCCAATCACATTATGAACAGCTGAGTTGATCCACGCCCACACCCACTTCCACACCCATTTCCTCATTCAATGAAAGCGCAGCCACAGTGGGATCAGAGATTTTTGCGGATATTTAATGTAGCCTATGGCAGAATGAAAATCCGCGTTGGATATAGTCTGCGGAAGGACTGTCTAAAGCTGCCGCTTGTATTCACATCAGTCATTTGATTTACTTTGATCAGCGATTTCTGTCTCCTACTTTGTGCGAGTGTAAATGTACATTAAATGTGTAATCTCAGTCTATACATTTCCACAATCTGTAAGCCTATTTAGACCATAGATTTAGAAAGCATGCTCAATGAATAATGATCTCTATCACTCATTATGTGTGTGTGGTTGCACTGATCGAATAATTCATATATAGGCCTAGGCTATAATAATGATATCCTAATATAAAAGAGAAAACTGCTGAACTGAATTGAGACGATGCGGGCATACTTTTCATTGATAAAAACTAGCCTATTTTTGCTCATATATTGGCATACAGCACACTTCCAGCTGAAACATGCAAGAGTAGCCTGCATATTTAGTATTGGGGCTATCCCATATTTATCCCATATCTATATTATATGTATAGCCTAGGCTTTTCTGGCATGTAGGAGAATATCACCCTCACTCGTTCATGATATGCGCTGCGGTGATTAATAATGATCATATTTCTCCACGCATCGTTCAGCTGTTAAGACATAAAGTGGTAAGTAGGCTTAATTTAATTATGTAACCTACAGAGCCACGAATGTTTTTCTTGTTCTATTCTCAGTTGACTGCAATCTATTTTTCATATGGCGATCTTATATGAACGGTGAGTGACTCCAGAGAGCCGATTTTATGGGTCTGTCATGGATTTTGATCTTATCCTCTGAAGCTAACCTGGTTGGGACCAGGTTAGCTTTGCAGCATGAGTTGCCATGGTGATTAGAAGTTAACTTGCTTTGTAGTACGGCTAAACCAGGTTCTCAAACTTACTCGGATAAGGCATTAAACTAGCTACGTAGTACAGGCTACAGATTACATGACAACATCCCATAGCCTGCAGTACCTGATACAACCTGATTACATGACAACATCCCATAGCCTGCAGTACCTGATACAACCTGATTACATGACAACATCCCATAGCCTGCAGTACCTGATACAACCTGATTACATGACAACATACCATAGCCTGCAGTACCTGATACAACCTGATTACATGACAACATACCATAGCCTGCAGTACCTGATACAACCTGATTACATGACTACAGCTGAAGCAGACCATTTCACAGACCATTTCACAGCTGGGCTACAGTTGTAAACTTTTAGTTTTCATATTCGGCAGCCTGAGTCATGTTCACAAACTGGTTGTGAGAGGCCTCCAGATGGCTGGACTACCTAAGAGAAGTGCCAAACAGCTAGTAAGGTATTGCTCAGTCTCTGCTATTATTGGTAGCCGCTCAATATGGAGAAGGCTCTGCTTTTTGTGTTGAAGTGGATAAAAAACCAATATCTTGTATTACAGTGTAACTGTATTTGTCAACTTGCCACTGCCATCACCCTGTGTGGTGTTCCTTCTTTTTTGTACGCATTATTGTGGTTGCCAACTAGGCACTTTTGTAACTAACTGTCTCCCAGCATCTGACTGCATTATTAGTGTTTATGTCCTTTGTACTCTGTATTTATGTGGACATAAATAAATCATTTAAATGTGTGTGTGTGTGTGTGTGTGTGTGTGTGTGTGTGTGTGTGTGTGTGTGTGTGTGTGTGTGTGTGTGTGTGTGTGTGTGTGTGTGTACAGTGTTACTGAAGTCCAGAAGATGAGTGTGTGTGTGGAGGAAGAGGAGGGTGGGGCAGAGCCTCCAGCACTCAGCTGTCTGTCTGTGAGAGATCTTCATCCAGACTCCAGTAATGAACATGAACATGGACCCTCAGACACAAAGTAAGACTGCTTACACTGTAAGCCTGCAGTACCTGATACAACCTGATTACATGACAACATACCATAGCCTGCAGTATGACAGTATGACAACATTTCAACTTATGAGGCGGAAGTAATTGCAGCCGAACACAATGATGCAAACTATAGATCTGTTTCTGTGTTTTATCCAAAGTACTTTGAACAAATAATTTTTTTAAACATGAGTTTCTTGAAAGGGAAACTGTGAAGATTGTAGCAGGGGCATTGGTTCAATGTCACTGTGATTATTCAGTATTGCTCAGCATCTGAAGGAAAAACAAACTTCTCAAAACAAATTAGGGAGAATACCGGTACTTCTAAAATTCAAAGAAGAATGGATTAAAAAAGGATGACATGAAAGTATACTGCAGTAATAATAGGAAATGGTGAGTATGAAAATATATGAATACATATGAAAATGATAAAATTTATGACATTATTAAATAGCATACTAGGTACATGTTTTGCTTTCATAAGAAATTAGGAAATCTGGCATCCTGGACACTTATCAAAAGTCCATGTTATCAAAAACTCCAAACAGAAAAACTGACAATGTGCAACACTGCATGTGCATGATTTGGCGTCAGTATTCACTAGAACTAATGATAGGTTAGCCTGGTAAACCAGCCGGTCACTAGAACTAATGATAGGTTAGCCTGGTAAACCAGCCGGTCACTAGAACTAATGATAGGTTAGCCTGGTAAACCAGCCGGTCACATGAACTAATGATAGGTTAGTCTGGTAAACCAGCCGGTCACATGAACTAATGATAGGTTAGCCTGGTAAACCAGCCGGTCACTAGAACTAATGATAGGTTAGCCTGGTAAACCAGCCGGTCACATGAACTAATGATAGGTTAGCCTGGTAAAGCAGCCGGTCACTAGAACTAATGATAGGTTAGTCTGGTAAACCAGCCGGTCACTAGAACTAATGATAGGTTAGCCTGGTAAACCAGCCGGTCACTAGAACTAATGATAGGTTAGTCTGGTAAACCAGCCGGTCACTAGAACTAATGATAGGTTAGTCTGGTAAACCAGCCGGTCACTAGAACTAATGATATGTTAGTCTGGTAAACCAGCCGGTCACATGAACTAATGATAGGTTAGCCTGGTAAACCAGCCGGTCACTAGAACTAATGATAGGTTAGCCTGGTAAACCAGCCGGTCACATGAACTAATGATAGGTTAGCCTGGTAAACCAGCCGGTCACTAGAACTAATGATAGGTTAGCCTGGTAAACCAGCCGGTCACTAGAACTAATGATAGGTTAGCCTGGTAAACCAGCCGGTAACATGAACTAATGATAGGTTAGTCTGGTAAACCAGCCGGTCACATGAACTAATGATAGGTTAGCCTGGTAAACCAGCCGGTCACTAGAACTAATGATAGGTTAGCCTGGTAAACCAGCCGGTCACATGAACTAATGATAGGTTAGTCTGGTAAACCAGCCGGTCACATGAACTAATGATAGGTTAGTCTGGTAAACCAGCCAGTCACATGAACTAATGATAGGTTAGCCTGGTAAACCAGCCGGTCACTAGAACTAATGATAGGTTAGCCTGGTAAACCAGCCGGTCACATGAACTAATGATAGGTTAGTCTGGTAAACCAGCCGGTCACATGAACTAATGATAGGTTAGCCTGGTAAACCAGCCGGTCACTAGAACTAATGATAGGTTAGTCTGGTAAACCAGCTGGTCACATGAACTAATGATAGGTTAGTCTGGTAAACCAGCCGGTCACATGAACTAATGATAGGTTAGCCTGGTAAACCAGCCGGTCACATGAACTAATGATAGGTTAGCCTGGTAAACCAGCCGGTCACTAGAACTAATGATAGGTTAGTCTGGTAAACCAGCTGGTCACATGAACTAATGATAGGTTAGTCTGGTAAACCAGCCGGTCACATGAACTAATGATAGGTTAGCCTGGTAAACCAGCCGGTCACATGAACTAATGATAGGTTAGTCTGGTAAACCAGCCGGTCACATGAACTAATGATAGGTTAGCCTGGTAAACCAGCCGGTCACTAGAACTAATGATAGGTTAGCCTGGTAAACCAGCCGGTCACATGAACTAATGATAGGTTAGTCTGGTAAACCAGCCGGTCACATGAACTAATGATAGGTTAGCCTGGTAAACCAGCCGGTCACATGAACTAATGATAGGTTAGCCTGGTAAACCAGCCGGTCACATGAACTAATGATAGGTTAGCCTGGTAAACCAGCCGGTCACATTAACTAATGATAGGTTAGCCTGGTAAACCAGCCGGTCACATGAACTCACATTTCAGTTCCTTCTACCAGACCGTCTGGTCTCAAGCTTTCACCCAGTGTTTGCAGTGGGTGGAAGTTGGGTGGGTGTACTTGCCTTGACAGACAACTCCTTCAGACAGTCCCCCACGGCAAGAGACTGAGGTCTGCCAAGACCAGAACCACCCACCACAAGACCAGCTTCTTCCCAACCGCCATCAGCCTCACCAACAAGGCCCGGAAACCCCTTCCGCCAAGGGCCTCACCAACAACACCCCCCCCCCCACACACACACACACAGACACACAAACGTTAGGGTTGTGCTACAACCCAGGTTTTACGAGTGAGAACGAGAGCTCTCACTAGTACCTTAAACACTGCAACGCAGCCCTATGGAAGACTGTTATTTTGCTCCAAAATTACTTTTCATTAAAACCTGACCACCCACCCGTAGGTGGCGTGGTACCCCCTGGGACTGACACGGATCCACGTGACTACGTCACGTCCTGCCAGTCCAGGGAAATCACTCTAATTTCTTCCAGCCCGCTGAGATCCGACGCACCCCGTGACGCATCGACACAGCAAGGCTGGGTAGTGAGAGCTCTCGTTCTCACTCGTAAAACCTGGGTTGTAGCACAACCCTAACGTTTTACTTCGTTTCGAACTCAAGCTCTCACTAGTGCCTCCATTCAACCGACCTTGCTGCCGGGAGCACCCCACAGGGCGACCCGAACGGCACCGGTGAACCACGGCCATATGGCAACGTTTATGCCTAACCGTCTGACATATTAGAGTGGCAACGATACTACTTTCTTGCCACCGACAGCACCGCGTGCGCGAACTGCGCACCGGACACGTCGAGACTGTAGTACCTGACAAAAGTGTGATGAGAGGATCATGAGGCCGCGGCACACATGTCCTCCACCGACACACCGCGCAACAACGCAGAGGATGTCGCAACACCTCGCGTAGAAAGCGCCTTGATACCCTCCTGGGGAACCTTGCCCACGGCAGAGTATGCCAACGCGATCGCCTCCACTATCCAGTGTGATAAGCGATCCTTGGAAAGGGGCCCGCCCTAGGCCCTTTGCCCAAAGCAAACCAACAGCTGATCTGTAATGCGTAAAGAACGCGTCCTGGCCACATAGGCCAGAGCGCCCTTACGGGGCACAGCATGAGCAAACGTCTCTCCTCGCCCGTCTCTAACTGAACGGCGGGGGACAGAATGCTGATAAGTCTATGACCATAGACCTAAAGCTGACATCAATAATCTTAGGTTGGTAAGCCGGGTTAGGTCGCAACGTAACCCTGCGCCCATCATTACCACACAGGCCTGCTGCACCGAGAGGGCAATCAGGTCACCAACTCTCTTTCCTGACGACAAGGCCAGCAGCAGCGCGGTCTCTAAAGACAGAACCCTTAAATCGGCGGAGTCCAAGGGCTCAAACGGATGACCCGTTAGCCCGTCCAGCACCGTAACCAGGTCCGATTTGGGGGGAAAAACGCACCGCGACGGCGGGCGCAGTTTACGCGCCCCCTTCATGAGGTGCAAGACCAAAGGGTACGCCCCCACGGGGCTCCCTTCAATTCCCCTATGGCAAGCAGAATTGCGGCTACGTACACCTTAAAAGACTGCGGGGACTGACCCGCGTCAAGCAGGCTCTGAAGGAAACGGAGAACTGGTCGCACACTGCAGTTCACTGGATCCACGCCCTTACTTGCTGCATAGTGCATCCCACATTATCAGGCAAGCCCTGGGCTAGCAACTGGTCCGGTTCAGGAGCCAGACCGCTAGCTTCCACCTGCCTGGGGAGGGGTGGAACACCTCCCCCTCCGCCTGGGATAGGAGATCGGCCCGTACCGGCAATGCCCAGGGCGGATCTTGCGCCAGGGAGACCAGGTCCGCAAACCATGTCTGCCTGTGCCAAACAGACTAAAACGAGCCGGAGGCGCTGTTCCCTCACCCTGTCCAACACCTGACGGATCAGGGGGGGTCGGGGGAAACGCATAGAGCCCCTCCCTCGGCCACGCGTGCGCTTTTAGCGCGTCATGACCTAACGGGGGCTGTCCTCCTGGATCGAGAACCACAGTGGGCAGTGTGTCGCGCGCCGCGATGCGAGAGATCGACGCAGGCGCGACCAACCCTGGCCCAAACCTGTTCCATCACCCGAGGGTGGAGGCACCACTCCGTATAACGGGGATTGCCTCGAGACAGCAGGCCGGTCGTAACTCCGCCGTCCCGGCAGATAGACCGCTGACACTGAAAGGAGACGGGGATACACCCACAGGTGAATCCCCGCTATGGTTCAGCGCCCCCGACCGCACACCACCCTGTTTGTTCAGGTGGGCGATCGCTGTGTCCGAGCGAATCAGCACATGGTGCCCATGTGTGAGCCGCTGGAAGTGTTACCTCCGCATGCCGGGGGGACTACGGAGGCAACGTTCTCTTTCCAGTTTGGCCGCACGCGGACTTGTCCGGCAGTGCGGTCCCCAAGAGAGCTCCCAACCAACGATGGGCCCATGGCGCCATTGATGGTGGGCTTGTCCTGAGGCAGAGCCCGGCGAATCGCCTTCAGCTCGTTTATGTAACCCTAACCCTAACCCTAACCCTAACCCTAACCCAGCACGTTTATGTGGCGAAGCTCCTGAGCCTCCCACCGGCCGTTCGCCGAAAAATGCCCGCAAATCGCACCCCCTCCCCAGAGGGAGGCGTCTGTGCGAATCACCATCCTGAGCGGGACAGGGCCCCACCGAGTACCTCTCGAGAGGTAACGGGGGTCCGCCCATATAGCCATCGCCCGCCAGGCCTGACCTGTCAGAGGAACCCTGCGATGACGGTCCCCGGCCGAGTCCAGGCGAAGCCTGAGAACCATATTTGGACCACGAGGGCATGTGTAGCCTCCCTAGCGGGAGCACATGCAGTGCTGAGGCCATCAGGCCCAACATCACTGTGCACTGATGCACTGACACCGAGGGCACAGACCTAACGTCCTTGGCTTGCTGTCCGAACCGTGCGAGCCTGTCGCTCTGGCGAAAGGCTCGCAGGAAGTATAGCTCGAGCCCCAGGAAGGTCGCCGCCTGCGCTGGGACGAGGCAACTCTTCTGCCGGTTCACCAAAAACCCTAAGGTTTGCCGGTGATCGGTCACCACCTTGGTATGTTTCGCGGCACCGACCCTCGAGTCGGCCGCTAAGAGAACGACGTTGAGATATAGGAAGACGCGGATCCCCCTCGCGCGGAGGGGAGCCACGGCTGCCTCCACGCACACCGTGAGGGTTCGCGGGCTCAAAGACATGCCGAATGGCAAGCCACAGAACTCGTAAGCCTTCCCCAGGAAGGAGAACCTCAGGTATTTCCTGTGTCTCCTGACCATGTGGACATGGAAGACCGCACCTTCCAGATCCCTGGAAGTAAGAAATCCCCCTGTCTCAACTTGAACAGGCGGGGAAGAGAGCATTCGGGACGTGACTTCCTCAGCGTCTTGTTTTTGAGACGCCGAAGGTCCAATTTTGGACGCATAGAGCCGTCCATGGCCTCCTCCTCCACGGCCAGATCGGGGGTCCCGTCGAACGTGGGTGGGCAAACTGTAGCGCGTATCCCCTCTGGAGGGTGCGCCGTAATGGGGACGGGGGAACATAGATGCTCCCAGGCATCGAGCCTGTTGGACAAGATGGTCTCTTGTGGCCAACGGAGCGGAACCCGTTCCACCACTCGGATCATACTCTCTCCCTCAATGTCCCCATAGGAGACAGTGAACGGTCATCAAAAGCAGAGAGCATATGAACTGAATCAAGTCTCTCTGCCCGCTTCGCACTCAGAAAAAAGTATCACCGTCTCATCATCGTGGATAGCGAGACTGAACATTTTTAGAAACACATTTCTCAAGTTAGAAACTATAGAAATGATCCCTGAAATATAGTCATGAGCATATTGCTGGGCCCCGGGACCTTTCGATCCGGTGCCCTGATGGGGGGGCGGGACGTGAGAGGCTACGCCCCCCCGCCGCATGGACAGTTCCGTAGAAGCTGTGCATGCTGGGGGAGAACTTCTTACGCAAGCTCCGCCTACTGACGCGCTGTTGTATCGAAGTAACCCCCCCCCCCCCCTGCCGAGCTCCCAACCACCCCGGGCCTTGGGCACCAAGGGCGGTGGGCTTGTCCTTAGAGCTACAAGCCAAAGGCTGGCACTGAGCCCAGACCTTGGCGAGCTGTACGCCCTGCTGGACGCGTAGCGCCAGCAAGGAGCAGTATGTCTATTGTAGCGGAGGTATCTCACGCCCAATGTACTTAGCACACAGGTACTAACTGCACGGGTGCACGCCAGCTATCTGCAAAATGCTATCGTTCTGTGCTAAACAGTACTAATATTGCTATCTGCACCTATGCAAGGCACGCTAGCTTTAACACTTCTTTGAGAGCGGACCTTGGTCAGCTCTAAAGAGCTTAGCTGCGGACAAAACCGAAGGTTCAAGGCGCCTGTGCAGCGTGCTCGTGCCCAAGGCCGAACACGCACTTAACGTGCCGATTCATACTCGGCCAAGTAGTTTTACACACGGCCCATCCCCTCCCTGACCTTCCCTGCTCAGTAGCAAGAGGAAGCAGGAAGCTAACCACTAATAGCAAGCTCCCGCAGGGCGCACCCTATTAGCGGGAGTACTGCTTAAGCAAGCTAGCGAGAAGCACAGGCTAGACCAGTGGTAGCCAACCAGTCGCCCGCGGGCGACCAGTCGCCCGCGGGGTGGCGCTGTGGCGCCCGCAAGCCACGTTCAGAAAAATGTAAAAGAATTTTTTTTTTTTTTTTTTTTTTTTTTTTTACACAAACAAGACAAAACAGACAAACAGGCTCAGCCACAGGGGAAAGAAAGAAAAAACAAAAAAACGAAACAAAAAAATATAATCAGAAAAATTAATTTTTTATTTGTTTTTCTCCTCCCTTCCCACAATAACACACAAATGTAGAAAATAATTTGTTTAACAATGCATACGTTTTAAAAACGTTTATTGTCTGTGTATAATTTATTGTCTGTGTATAATTAATTATTGATTAACTATTTTGATCCGCCTGGGCTGGGGTCAAAGTTTAGTTTTACGTTACGTCACTACGTCATTCACTCTGCGACAGTGCGACTGCCAGCTGCCAATGATTATATCAGTCGGCTAAGCTAAATGATGGAACGCAAGAACAATGGCAGAAAAGTGAAAGAAAAAACATTACCAATTTCAAGAGGAGTGGGAGGAAGAGTTCTTCTTCACAACAGTGAAAGAAAAGAGTGTATGTCTCGATTAAATGCATAATACTCATTATTTAAAGGTAAATCGAGCAAATTTCAACAGGTAGCCCCCGACATGACTCTCTACCCTTCAGGTAGCCCTCGACCTCAAAAAGGTTGGTGACCCCTGGGCTAGACAGTAAGCAACCCGGAGGCTAGCGAACGTGCGCGTGCAAAGGTAACGTAAGCGGCAATAGCCCATCCCGAAGGGGGGGCACCAATACCCACAACCTGTTAACCCGAGAGAACAGACGTGGAAGCCACTAGCTAAGCTAGCATAAGCACTGAAACAAGCGTGCGCTAACACAAGCCTGCGTACAGGCCGGTGTAGCGCGTCTCTACCCTGAGTAACACGGGGAAGCAAGCGTGACCGCAAGCAAAGGCCAGCGGCCCGTGAAGCTAGTCAATCTCAGAAGAAACTCTTCAAAGGGAGTTGCAATCTAGTAGATGCTAATTGCACGAGGCAAGCAACACTTAGCAGACAAGCAAGCTGGCTAAAGGCCCAATTATACTCAACGTTAAAGACGGAGACGGACAGACCCTCTGTCCAGGGTCTGTCCGTACTCTGCGTTCATTTCGTCCGTTTTCTGTCCGTCATCTGAAAGCTTACAGATACGCATGAAACGGAGGAAATCACACACACACTCATGCATTTGACTCTCTACTGTGGTGGATGTATTACTTAACATGATACCAACGTGAAAGACGCATGGAAGCATGTGGACAGTGACGATTACACCGTTTGAAACGGACGCCCTTAGTTACGGATGAAAATGGAGTATAATTGGGCCTTAAGATGGCGTAAGTACTGAGAGAAGCGGCCCACACAAGGTGCGGGGCGGGCTCACCTAGCTAGCGAATCGCCCAGCTAAAATCCCAGATGCCAGTAAAGCTACACTACATTTATGTAGGTCATAGCAACGCCTGTACGGCGTGCTCCTGCCTTGCATGCACACATCAAATTAATTGTGCTGGTCGTAACCGGCCAGCGTAGCCTCACAGCTAATACAGCACCTAGCTGTTTACAAGGTAGTCCAGGCTAGCTGCACTGAGCAAACTAGCTAACTATCTAATGCGCGCGCTTTAAAGCCGGCGCCTAAAGTACCTAGCACACGAAAACTACCCGCACGGGTGCCAAGGTAGCTATCTGCAACAACTGGGCTACTTAGCCTCTTTGTTCCTGTGCTACGTGGTACAAGCTATTTGCACGTATGCAAAGCTTAACAGTTTGAGCGCGGACCTAAATCGGCCCTCAAACGAAAACGCTGCCCCAGCCAGGGGACCGAAGCAAAGCTACACAGCGGCAGCAATAACCACTATACGGCGATAGCAGTAGAGCTACACGGCGATAGCAATAAACAGTTAACTAAGGAAGATACTCTTAGCTTTAGATGACTTGTTCCGACGCCGCAGGGTGAAGGGTACAGGGTCGGTCTCCGAAGCCTGCTTTATCCCGTCCACGCGACCCTCTTGAGGTGGGCAAGTCAGCCGGGACGAGCCTAGTATCTAAAGCTATATAATATAACTCCTTGTTAACCGTCGGAGCTTTCACAAAACACGTCTTCACAGCGGGTGGAAGAAAGCGGAAGTGATTTCCCTGGACTGGCAGGACGTGACGTAGTCACGTGGATCCGTGTCAGTCCCAGGGGGTACCACGCCACCTACGGGTGGGTGGTCAGGTTTTAATGAAAAGTAATTTTGGAGCAAAATAACAGTCTTCCATAGGGCTGCGTTGCAGCGTTTAAGGTACTAGTGAGAGCTTGAGTTCGAAACGAAGTAAAACTCACTACCTCCTCCTAAACTCAACTGAACTCCCCCTCCCATAAAACTGGAACTCATACTGTATATAATTTAATGCCTGTCTAACTGGGACTGTAAATTCATATAAATTCCCTGCACATGAATGCCTATTTAACTTAGCCTGTAAATTTCATGTACATTCAATGTAAACTCTTATTTAACTCTGACTGTAAATTCATGTAAATCCACTGCCTATTTAACGTCTATTTAATCTTAAATCCAATGTAAATTCATATTTATCATCCACAGAACACTTCACCACTCAGGTATATATTGTATATATTGACTCGATTTTACTCGATTTGATTGCACTTGCAACTTTGTGATTGTCTTTAGTTATCTTCCTACTTCTTATCTCTGTATATTGATGTGACCGCTACGCTGCATACAGGCACTAAGACAAATTCCTCGTATGTAACTTGCATACTGTGGCAATAAAAGTGATTCTGATTCTGATTGTGATTCTGTTTAAACTTGACAAATGTTGATGTTACTGCTTGAGGCGAACAGCCACAGAGGCAGCCATTACGGTTTTGTAAACGAAATGTGAGTTCACGTGACCGGCTGGTTTACCAGGCTAATGATATGTATCAAACATTTGTGTTTCCAGCAGAGGTCAGCACCACAGACAGAGAGCAGAGTCTCCAGTACCCAGCTGTCTGTCTATGAAGAGTGACCGGTCTAAAGACAATTCTATAAACTTCAGTAATGAACCTGGACCTTCAGACACAAGGTAAGAGGACTGTTATACTGTGAGGCTGTCTGATGGCATATCATGAACTGAGAATTAAGACACAATGCTGCATGACCCCCCCCCCCATCTCTCTCTCTCTCTCTCTCTCTCTCTCTCTCTCTCTCTCTCCCTCTCTCTCTCTCTCTCTCTCTTTGTCAATAAAACATACTTTCCTGGAATAAATCTTTAAAATCATATGAAATTAATAACAAAATGTCAAACTACATGTATGATCGATATAACAACAAAAACTATTAGAAAATGAAAACAATATGTGTTTACAGCATATATACAGTTTTTCTGCTTCTAGGCGTCCACAGAAACATCATCTTTGTAATCTTGACCTTACTGTATAAATTGACCTCTTGTGACCTCTAGGATCATCACAGCCTCATGACCTCTAGAAACAGAATCTAGACCACTAGACCGTTCAGAAAATATATGGGATTCCCACGCATAATATCTCTTACAAGCACATAAACACCTCTCTCTCTCTCTCTCTCTCTCTCTCTCTCTTTCTCTCTCTCTCTCTCTGTCTCTCCCATTCCTGTCTCCCTCTCTCACTATCTCTGTCAATAAAGCATGAACATTCCTCGAATTAAGGCCCAATCCCAATTCTTATTTGTACCCCTACCCCTTACCCCTCACCCCTAGCCCTTGCCCCTCAAAACAGAGTACCAAGGGCTAGGGGTGAAGCTAAACCCCTAAGAAATGGAACAGCACTCGATTACCGCTACGTCATCAAACGTTTTCGCTAGCTGACTGCTACGTCAGCAGAAGCGACAACACAAACATCCAAAATGCCATCTGCAAACGTTGTGATGTCCCTTTTAACTTGTGCACCCGGTTGCATTAGCAACACAAAACGTAATATATCGATGGTAAATGAAGGACTATCACATGCGGACCGTCACGCTATAAACGCAACACAGTCGAAAATTGTAAAATAGCAACGTTTTGGACCAACGTTGCTATGTTACAATTTCGGGTCGAAAATTGTAAAATAGTAACGTTCTGAGATCTTAGGGTAATGCACGACGGCAGATGACAAATTAGCGATTCAAAAAAACTTTTAAGTGCACCCCGTTGCATTATATATAGCAATAAAACACGGAATACTGTATAACACAAATGTGACTGTCGAAATGTTATTTGCTGGTATTTGCACTGAATTCTGGTAAAAATCCATCTACCCCTTGGTAGCAAGTAAGGTCCGGGAAAATCTTTGTTTTGAGGGCTATTCAGCCCTAGCCCTTGGCCCTCGCCCTCGATCCACAGGAGAATTGGGATACCCCTTCCCCTCACATGAACACGCAGGGCTAAGGGGAAGGGCTAAGTGGTAGAATTGGGATTGGGCCTAAATCTTTAAAATTATATATATGAAATGTATACACGAATCCTGCGAAGTTGCGGATGTAAACAAGCCTCCATTACTGTGGTGACCTACTCAGACAAAAAAATCAAACTACATGTCTCATTTGACATTGGCCAGTTAAGATGTCAACTATGAGGCAGGTCGCTGATTGGCTAGAGCGCTTTGTCATTTCTGCAAAAACCCTCCAGGGCTGGAGGCCAGACGGTCTGGTAGAACAAAATGAAATGTGAGTTCACGTGACCGGCTGCTTTACCAGGCTAATGATATGTATCAAACATTTGTGTTTGCAGAGGTCAGCACCACAGACAGAGAGCAGAGTCTCCAGTACCCAGCTGTCTGTCTATGAAGAGTGACATGTCTAAAGACAGACCTCTACACTTCAGTAATGAACCTGGACCTTCAGACACAAGGTAAGAGGACTGTTATACTGTGAGGCTGTCTGATGGCATATCATTAACTGAGGATGAAGACATAATGCTGCATGACCCCCCCCCCATCTCTCTCTCTCTCTCTCTCTCTCTCTCTCTCTCTCTCTCTCTCTCTCTCTCTCTCTCTCCCTCTCTCTCTCTCTCTCTCTCTTTGTCAATAAAACATACTTTCCTGGAATAAATCTTTAAAATCATATGAAATTAATAACAAAATGTCAAACTACATGTATGATCGATATAACAACAAAAACTATTAGAAAATGAAAACAATATGTGTTTACAGCATATATACAGTTTTTCTGCTTCTAGGCGTCCACAGAAACATCATCTTTGTAATCTTGACCTTACTGTATAAATTGACCTCTTGTGACCTCTAGGATCATCACAGCCTCATGACCTCTAGAAACAGAATCTAGACCACTAGACCGTTCAGAAAATATATGGGATTCCCACGCATAATATCTCTTACAAGCACATAAACACCTTATGTTGCTAGTAGCACCACGTTGTAATACTGCATGTTGAATATATATGTATTTATTGTTTTCTTTCTTTTCTTTTCCTGTGTCTGAGCCTGTTTGTCTGTCCTGTTTCTATATTCTTAAAGTCCCTGGAAACCAAAATCCACAAAAACGTTCTAACTATGTTATTTAGGGTCTTATGTTAGTAATTTTGTGCCTCCGAAATTATTATACATTACTTTCAACCCAAAGCCTTAAAATCGACACTTTTCTACAAGATTCTACAAAGTACTTCCTCATTGAAGACAGCAGTGCGCGAGGTGCTAAAATGCAGGAGCTTATGACGTCATAAGCTCTATATAACCTTTGTACACGCGCGCAATCCGCACCCACCCTCCTTTTGTCCGTTCTTTGCCCCCAGTGACAGCGCTCCCTCGCTGTCCGTCTGCCTCCCACTCTGTGTGCGAGCGCTATGCTTCTCTCCCTCTCCCTCTCTCTCTCTCTCTCTCTCTCTCTCTCTCTCTCTCTCTCTCTCCCTCTCTCCCCCTCTCTCTCTCTCTCTCTCTCTCTCGGGACTAGTGAGAGGGAGAGCACAGAGAGACACACAGGCTGCTGACTCGAGGTTACTCTCTCTCACACACACAAACACACACACACACACACACACACACACACACACGTCGATCTCTCTTTCTCTCTTTCCCTCCCCCCTCTCTCTCTCTCTCTCTCGGGACTAGTGAGAGAGAGAGCACAGAGAGAGACACACAGGCTGCTGACGCGAGGTTACTCTCTCTCACACACACAAACACACACACACACACACACACACACACACAGTCACACACACACACACACACACACACACGTCGATCTCTCTTTCTCTCTTTCCCTCCCCCCTCTGTCTCGCGCTCTCTCTCTCTCGGAAAACCTGCTGCAGACGGGACACGCCCATACATTCCGCGGGAGAAAATACACTCTAAAAAATAATCGATTCTCATGCGTTTTGACACACCTGTCAAACCTAAATTTATATACTTTGCGACGTTCATCATCGTTCAAATTTGGCTGGTGGCTTATTAACTCATTCATGGCCAGTTTAGGACTGCCAATATTTAGCACAGGCCAAAGATTTTCATAATTGTTGGTCATCTTTCAAGACCCACAGTAAATTATCTATTAGCACCAAAGTGATTTGCAATAGCTCAAAATGAAGATGTACGTCTCTGGGTTCACCAGGAAAAAAAAGTGAGCTTTTAGCATGTTCTGTACTCTACTTATAGCCCTTTATATACACCCTGTTTTCACCAAAAAGGTCTCTCTGACAAGATAAATTGCAGATATTGGCATTTTTCTAAATCACACAATCTCAGCCAGAACTCGCTCTCAATTCTTTTATTTTGAACTGTATTGACATCAGACATGTAAATATTATTCGTTATGACACAAATGAAAAAAAAAATATATATATATACCGTATATATATATATATATACATGATGTGCTTTTTTTACATTCAACAATACAGTTTAGTGTGAGTGAGTGTGATCATAGAATAGAATGCAGAGATCAGTGTAGTCTCTCTCACACACACACACACACACACACACACACACACACACACACACACTCACACACTCCTTACCGCGAGATCTTCCGGGTCCTGTCGCATTGGAGTCAGTCCAGTCTTCCTCGCCAGGAAAGTGGCTGTGCTGCTCTGCTGCTTGACTCTGTGTGAAAGCCATTTCTGTGGCGAGGCTGCAGCTGTTCTCCTCCTCCACACAGTTGTGACTCCGTCTCGTCTCTTTCGGGCTGGCACATAGGAACGGGGTCCAGGGACCAGGATCGATCATGTTGGTCACGGGTTTGACTACCGCGGTTTCGATGTCCGCTGCCCTGCAGCAAGCCGATCAGCTCTGCAGCGCGCCGAGGGGCATTTCAATGGCGTTTCTCCTCTGCAACAAGGAAGCGCGTTTCTCTGTTTTTCCTCCTTTCCTCCTTCTTCCTAATTTCAAACAACAGCTGCGGTATGTGTTTGATAACGTGCTGTCGGCTTGACTTTGAGGTTAGGGACCTGAAACTATGTCACAGGCTGGGGAAGTGTTTGAACTATGCGCTGCACTAATAAAAACAAAAACACGTCAAACACGTCTTTGGCGTGGATGGCTATTTCTGATAACACGTCAAAGACGTCTTTGGCGGTGAATGAGTTAACATAGGGTCCTGTGATGTGATGAACTCAAAATGCTAAATAATAAAGAAATATTTCTGGTTTCCAGGGACTTTAAAGAAAAATTAAAATAAATTATTGAAAAAAGAGAGAACATGTATGGGATCTCCAGGTACAATAAGATAATCCTTTATTCGTCCCACAAGGGACGAATAAAGACAATGAAGATGAGCAGGTTTTTCTGAGCCATTTTCAGAAAACAGTGCTTTTCATCCATTTGTCAACATTGTCAAAATCATACACATTTTGACAAAAGTAAAGAGAGTGACAAGACATTTATGTTTCCAGCAGAGGTCAGTACAGACAGAGAGCAGAGGCTCCAGTACCCAGCTGTCTGTCTATGAAGAGTGACTGGTCTAAAGACAATTCTATAAACTTCAGTAATGAACCTGGACCTTCAGACACAAGGTAAGTGGGCTGGTTATACTGTGAGGCTGCCTGATGGAATATCATGAACTGAGAATGAAGACACAATGCTGCATGTCCTCCTCTCTCCCCCCCCCCCCCCTCTCTCTCTCTCCCCTCTCTCTCTCTCTCTCTCTCTCTCTCTTTCTATCTCTCTCTCTCTGTCTCTCCCATTCCTGTCTCCCTCTCTCACTATCTCTGTCAATAAAGCATGAACATTCCTCGAATTAAGGCCCAATCCCAATTCTTATTTGTACCCCTACCCCTTACCCCTCACCCCTAGCCCTTGCCCCTCAAAACAGAGTACCAAGGGCTAGGGGTGAAGCTAAACCCCTAAGAAATGGAACAGCACTCGATTACCGCTACGTCATCAAACGTTTTCGCTAGCTGACTGCTACGTCAGCAGAAGCGACAACACAAACATCCAAAATGCCATCTGCAAACGTTGTGATGTCCCTTTTAACTTGTGCACCCGGTTGCATTAGCAACACAAAACGTAATATATCGATGGTAAATGAAGGACTATCACATGCGGACCGTCACGCTATAAACGCAACACAGTCGAAAATTGTAAAATAGCAACGTTTTGGACCAACGTTGCTATGTTACAATTTCGGGTCGAAAATTGTAAAATAGTAACGTTCTGAGATCTTAGGGTAATGCACGACGGCAGATGACAAATTAGCGATTCAAAAAAACTTTTAAGTGCACCCCGTTGCATTATATATAGCAATACAACACGGAATACTGTATAACACAAATGTGACTGTCGAAATGTTATTTGCTGGTATTTGCACTGAATTCTGGTAAAAATCCATCTACCCCTTGGTAGCAAGTAAGGTCCGGGAAAATCTTTGTTTTGAGGGCTATTCAGCCCTAGCCCTTGGCCCTCGCCCTCGATCCACAGGAGAATTGGGATACCCCTTCCCCTCACATGAACACGCAGGGCTAAGGGGAAGGGCTAAGTGGTAGAATTGGGATTGGGCCTAAATCTTTAAAATTATATATATGAAATGTATACACGAATCCTGCGAAGTTGCGGATGTAAACAAGCCTCCATTACTGTGGTGACCTACTCAGACAAAAAAATCAAACTACATGTCTCATTTGACATTGGCCAGTTAAGATGTCAACTATGAGGCAGGTCGCTGATTGGCTAGAGCGCTTTGTCATTTCTGCAAAAACCCTCCAGGGCTGGAGGCCAGACGGTCTGGAAGAACAAAATGAAATGTGAGTTCACGTGACCGGCTGGTTTACCAGGCTAATGATATGTATCAAACATCTGTGTTTCCAGAGGTCAGCACCACAGACAGAGAGCAGAGTCTCCAGTACCCAGCTGTCTGTCTATGAAGAGTGACCGGTCTAAAGACAATTCTATAAACTTCAGTAATGAACCTGGACCTTCAGACACAAGGTAAGAGGACTGTTATACTGTGAGGCTGTCTGATGCAATATCATGAACTGAGAATTAAGACACAATGCTGCATGACCCCCCCCCCCCCCCCCTCTCTGTCTCTCTCTCTCTCTCTCTCTTTGTCAATAAAACATACATTCCTGGAATAAATCTTTAAAATCATATGAAATTAATAACAAAAAGTCAAACTACATGATCGATATAACAATAAAAATGAAAATGAAAATGAAATAGAAAATGAAAACAATATGTGTTTACAGCATATATACAGTATTTCAGCTTCTAGGTGTAAACTTTAAGAAAGCCGTCCACAGAAACATCATCTTTGTAATCTTGACCTTACTGTATAAATTGACCTCTTGTGACCTCTAGGATCATCACAGCCTCATGAAACTCTAGAAACAGAATCTAGACCACTAGACCGTTCAGAAAATATATGGGATTCTAGGGGTGTCACGATACACTCAGTTCACGATACGATACACGATATTGGGTTCACGATAACGATACAATACGATATTTTAACAATATTCTTTTGCGATCGATTTGTAAGTTGAGGGGGCATGCTCCACGCTAATTTGAGTAATTTCACCATTTTCATCCTTCGTGTCTGTAACGTCCCTCGTCTGTTCAAACAAAACAATAAAAAGGAGAGCGAGCATGCAATCAGATGCAGATCAGTGTCAACATGTTCAGCTTCTTTTTCTCACGATATGAGATTTCATCTCAACGATACGAATTGTCATGTTTTGAAATGGCGATATATTGTGGAACGATATATTGTGACATCCATTCCCATGGATAATATCTCTTACAAGCACATAAGCACCTTATGTGGCTAGTAGCACCACGTTGTAATACTCATGTCGAATATATATCATTAACTGAGGATTAAGACAAAATGTTGCATGTCCTCCTCTCTCTCTCTCTCTCTCTCTCTGTCTCTCCCATTCCTGTCTCCCTCTCTCACTATCTCTGTCAATAAAGCATGAACATTCCTCGAATAAATCTTTAAAATTATATATATGAAATGTATAAAATTATATTACAAAATCCCTCAAACTACATGTATCATTTATCGATATAACACTGAGGAAAAAATTTGGAAATGAAAACAACATGGGTTTACAGATTATGTACAATATTGCAGCTTTTCAGAAAATACTTGTCCTTGTCTTTCAATTGTCAACATTGTCAAAATCGCACAAATCTCAGCAGAGCAGAGTCTCCAGTACCCAGCTGTCTGTCTATGAAGAGCAGTGGCGTGCCTGACCAAGTTGGTGCCCTAGGCAAGATTTTTGCTGGTGCCCCCCCCCTCCCCCAAAGAAAATATAATAAAAATTATATCGCAGTTAATCCACCACTGCAGTGCAGGTTCAGAATCGCCCCAGTGGCGCTGGAAGTACTTTTAGGTAGGGGGTGCTGTAAGGAAGGGATTCTCGGTGCTGCCCATATTTAGAAGAATATTTAATTTTAACTTAACATTAGGATTATACTGTTGTGATGTCATTATTCAGTATCTTCTCCTTTTCTCACTCACTTTCATGTAAGCACCTGCTCTCCCTTTAGTCGTTTTACACTACAACAGACAGCAACACAGGCATAAACACTGAATTTATTATTATTATTATTATGGAAAACCAGATTATGATGAAAATCAAACACTTTTGAAGAGAGAGCGTATGAAATAAGATTAGAGCTGGGAAGCACAAACTGTTTTTTAATGCATCTTGTTGGTGGTATAAACACAAGACAGCCAAATCCAACAATTTCGAAAATCCCATTTCTTGCCACCAGCAACCTCAGCACCCACCTTCCAGCTCCCTTCCCCCACTCTGGGAAAAAGCTCTGAGCAGGTAGAAGGGGGCGCGGCCACGCAGTGGGTGGGGTGGTATGGATTAGGGACCATGGTGAAAGTGCTGCAGCCCAGGCAGCCAGAAAGCCAGAATTAGAAAAATGAAGACGTTGTTCTGCTTATTTTTTGTCTACTATTGTAAAATAATAGTAGGCCTATTATCATGAAAAAGTATTTGTAAAAAAAAAAAAAAAAAAAATTTTTTTTTTACCCTCTCTGGCGCCCCTAACGGCTCAAGCACCCTTAGCATTTGCCTAGTTCGCCTAATGGACGGCACGCCACTGATGAAGAGTGACTGGTCTATGGGTCCTCCTCCAAACTTCAGTAAAGAACCTGCACCATCAGACACAAGTTAATTGGACTGTTATACTGTAAGCCTACCTGATGCAATATCATTAACTGAGGATTTACTTTCCTTTACTGTTACATTACACAGAGGATTGTATTCCTGAAGCAAAACTAGTTTTGCAGCAAAACACCTGAGAACTTGCGTTTTGGAATTTATACTATTCACACATCTGTGTCCTGAACTGATGTCACTATAAAGATTTACTGATCTGCAGTGGACATCTTAACATGCAGTTTAGTGGTGGAGAGTGTTCCAGCTGGTTGTCTTTGAATTAGTTTCTCTCATGTATGATTAGAATTTTAATTTGGCATCGTTATAGTGTAGGGTTTTATCATTATGCCTCCGAGCTGGAGGCTGAACTGATTCGATTTTGGTGGGCAAAGGTCAAAGTTCAAGGTCACTGTGACCTCACAAATGCCATTTCCTAGCTCATTAACACGATATCTCAGGAACGCCTTGACAATTTCGTTACATTTGGCTCAAACGTCCACTTGGACTCAAGGATGAACTGATTACATTTTGGTGGTCAAAGGTCAACGTCACTGTGACCTCACAGACACCATTCTCAAGATCGTTAACACCATATCTCAGGAACGTCTTGACTGAATTTTGTCACATTTGGCTAAAACTTCCATTTGGACTCAAGGATGAACTGATTTGATTTTGGTGGTCAAACGAACATCACCTGGACGACTGTTCCATGACACGATAGCCCTGTACATGACAGCCTTCTTCATGTAGTTGGACTTTGGTCGTGTTAAAGTCATCTGTCCACCACTTGCCCCTCTGGTGGAGTGTGTATGAATATTTGAACTATAAATTATGGATGGTGAAAAAAATATATTTTCCCCTGACTGTCAACGAATGCTCATTATTCAATCATTAACTGAATTAACCGACAAGATTAAAATGTAGTTATAGCCTAATGCATTCCCCAGGCTGGCGAAGTTGGCGTAACACTTATTCACGTTGCCCATGGAGTACGGAGTGTTTCAGCAGATGACATCCAGGCTGCTGGGCACACTGATGATGTAGGCTACAGTATATGTGTGTCTGTCAGCACATGTGGAGGAGGAGCAGCAGGCGAGATGTCTCCTCGCCTGTAAAGACCTTAGTCTGAAATAAACTAGTTGTGGTGCCATTGTGTGCGACTGCAGGGGTAAACAAAACACAACACAAAAAAATGCTCCGTGCACTGTGTTTTGTGTGCAATGAAGCACTCTCAACATGATTTCCAAAGCTTTCACACACGTCCTGTGTGAACGCCGCCTTAATCTGCATACAGTGCTTTTCTCCTCCATTCATTCAGCCCCTCCCCTCCCCTCCCCTCTCAGTGTGTTCACAATAACAACACTGAGAAACAATATCTAGGAATAAGGTGGATAGGTTATGATGCAGTGATTTAAGCCCTATTGAGCCCAATTGGGTTGTATGTGGCCCGTGAACTAAAATGAGTTTGACACCCCTGATCTAGATAGTATTGACAAATCGTGTCATTTAATTTACAATTTAAACACAAGGGCCTCTATCTTCCCAAAAGCGCTAATTTTGCGTTTGCTCTCGTTTAACACCGTGCGCAATGTTAATTGGGGGCGGACACAAGCGCATGCCTGTGATAATTGTACTGGGCATTGGCTGCCACAAGCCAAAGCAGGCGTTTCAGCGCTAAAATGTGGTGATAGATGGCATTATGCTATCGTCAGCAGCGTGCAATTACTTTGCGCTAAGAGCTTTGAAAAGGACCTCTTACGCGCAAATACCTCTCTGCACTGGGTTGCGCACCATAATCTCTGTGCAGCGCCAGCGCAGTGCAAGTAAAATCCCTTTTGGATATGTCATTAGGCACAGCCTTGTCATGCCAGGACATCAAATTATGCTGCTAAAATTGGGTATCAGCAGATAATTCAGTGAGGCAATCAACTATAACTCACTGAGAATCTTTTATCACATTGCAAAGAGGGAAATTAATTGAGAAAACTTGTTGGACAATGGACATAGGCTATTTACCTTCATAACCACCCGGAGGGTCGTTGGGACCACAGTCGATCTGTCAATCAGCTCTCTCTGTCCTCGCACGAGTGAGTAGGCTACACTCTATTACGCAGGGAGAGAATTACAGCGTATTGCATGCGGTGAGGCAGCCTCGCACAAACACCCATTGCGAGACGGGAATCTGATTGGTTTTGATTGACGTAATCCCCAGCCTTGCCTGGCCATGCCTGTGAATAATTCTGGTAGTTAAGACCGCCCAAATCCTGTTTGCTCAGGCATTTTGGGGCGCAGATGATTTTGGCACGGCTCTAATTTGCGCTTGCAACAGGTGCCGTGAACCTTTCCGCATCGCGGCCGAGAATTGCCTCCCCAACATATTTCGGGGCTGTTTTAACTTAGAAATCAGGGAGGTCACGTCTACCAGACAATTATATCACTTTTAAACCGTTACATTTCTGTAGAAATCATTACAAGTATGCTCCCATGAGGTGGGGATGTTTTTTTTCCTCTGCTGAGCGGGGGAGCAAAATTTGGCAGAACACCTGGCAGACGGCGCAAGGCGCAGTGCTATCTTCCGTGACTTAAGGCACGTGCAAACAAGTGAGCAAGCGCTATTAGGGGATAGCGCCTGTCGGAAGATAGGGGCCAAGGTTTCTAGTGGAAACTACATTGTGCTGTCTGATGATAGCAGACATCAGTTATCATGAATTGTGTTCATCTCCACAGAGCGAGGAAGAGGAGTCTAGGTGTTGTGAAGCAGCAGCTGTCCTGCTGTGCATTGTGTCATTGGGTCCTGAGGGATCCAGTCTCTACCAGCTGTGGACACAGGTTCTGCAGACAGTGCATCACCTCATACTGGGCCCAGTCTGGTTCATCAGGAGACTCCGCCTGTCCCCAGTGTGGAAAAAGGGCCAGAACAAGATCTGGACTGCAGACACCCAGTCAAACCAGCATTGCACAATGTAAGATTGTCTACTGTTCTCACCATTTCTAAAACCAGGAAACAACAGCATGTTTTGTTAAACACTTGTTTACTCTTTCTTCTCTTCCAGTGGACAGTGTTTTGCAGGAGGTTTTAGACGAGCATAAGATTGTTCTGATAATGAGATGTGAATTTGTGACAGAAGGAACAGAAGAAACAGCTGAAGCAGGAATTGGAACTCCCCTCAATAGGATCTACACTGCACTCTACATCACAGTGGGACAGAGTGAAGAGGTTAATACCCAACATGAGGTGTGGCAGCTGGAGACGGCATCCAAGATGGAGACTCTCCATGACACTCAGATCAAGTGCCATGACATCTTTAAACCCTTACCTGACCAAGAGACACACATCAGAGTAGTTCTGACGAATGGTGTTGCTGGCATTGGAAAAACCTTCTCAGTGAAGAAGTTCACTCTGGACTGGGCAGAGGGCTTGGAAAATCAAGACATCAGTCTTGTGATTCCGCTTTCGTTCCGGGAGCTGAACTTGATCAGAGATGAGCAGTACAGTCTTCTCATGCTGCTCCATGTTTTCCATCCAACCTTACAGATGGTCACAGCTGAGAAGCTCTCTGTCTGTAAAGTTGTGTTCATCTTTGATGGCCTGGATGAAAGCAGACTTCCATTGGATTTCCACAACAACGAGGTGGTTTCTGATGTCACACAGGTATCATCAGTAGATGTGCTGTTGACAAACCTCATCAAGGGGAATCTGCTTCCCTTGGCTCTTCACTGGATAACTTCCAGACCTGCAGCAGCCAATCAGATCCCTCCGACATGTGTTGACAGGGTAACAGAGGTACGAGGGTTCACTGATCTCCAGAAGGAGGAGTACTTTAGGAGGAGATCCACTGATGAGGAGCTGTCCAGCAGAATCATCTCACACATCAAGGCATCCAGGACCGTCCACATCATGTGCCACATCCCAGTCTTCTGTTGGATCACTGCTACAGTTCTGGAGCACATGTTGACTACAGACCAGAGAAGAGAGCTGCCCAAGACCCTGACTGAGATGTACTCACACTTCCTGCTGGTTCAGACTGAGAGGAAGAAGCATAAGTATGATGAGAGCCATGAGATGAGTCAACAGCAGCTGATGGAGACTGACAGGGATGTTCTTCTGAAGCTGGGGAAGCTGGCGTTTGATCATCTGGAGACAGGCAACCTCCTGTTCTACCAAGAAGAGCTGGATGAGTGTGGTCTTGATGTCAGAGAGGCCTCAGTGTTCTCAGGAGTGTGCACAGAGATCTTCAAAAGAGAGTGTGTGCTCTTCCAGAAGACGGTCTACTGCTTTGTCCATCTGAGCATCCAGGAGTTTCTCGCTGCAGTCTACATGTTCCACTGTTACACAAACAGGGCAGAGAATGTACTGAGCACATTCCTGGGAAAAGACTGGTGTAAATGTGATCAATCCCAGGATGTCCTCCTGAAGAAAGCCTTGGTCAAAGCCCTGAAGAGTAAAAATGGCCACCTGGACCTCTTTGTCCGCTTTCTTCATGGTCTCTCACTGGAGTCCAGCCAGAGTCTCTTAGGAGGCCTGCTGGGTCAGACAGAGAGCAGTCCAGATAGCATTCAGAGAACCATCAGCACCCTGAAAAAGATGAACACTGCCAATACATCTCCTGACAGAAGCATTAACATCTTCCACTGTTTGATGGAGATGAATCACCACTCAGTACATCAGGAGATCCAAGAGTTCCTGAAGTCAGAGAACAAGCCAAAGAAGAAACTCTCTATGGTCCACTGCTCAGCTCTGGCCTACATGCTGCAGATGTCAGAGAAGGTTCGGGATGTGTTCGACCCAAAGGTGTACAACACATCAAACGAGGGACGAATCAGACTGATTCCAGCTGTGAGGAACTGCAGAAAGGCTCGGTTAGTCCAGATGTGAATTCTAACATTATCTACAGTGTAGTTATATTCACACCTGACGCCATAATAACTACAATAAAGATACAGTATGTAGTTGCTTCAACATACACAGTATAAAAGTGCTGTTCTACATAGCAGTCATACACAGTGTTGGGCGTAACACATTACAAAGTAATGTGCTATTGTAATCATGTTACTTTTTCTTGTAACAGAGTAAAAGTAAGGCATTACTGTTTAGTGTTGGGCAATCTTGACCTAAATTACTTCGTCATATCGTCACACGTTGAGATCGCCGGATGCGGGATGCCGGATGCCATCGCCCCCTGCCCTGTGTGTGTGTGTGTGTGTGTGTGTGTGTGTGTGTGTGTGTGTGTGTGTGTGTGTGTGTGTGTGTGTGTGTGTGTGTGTGTGACAGCAGTGGCTGCCTGGCGGGCAGAGGTGTGTGAACGCAGTGAATGCTACTACTGTACATTTGAACATGTTTCTGATGTCTGCAATGAGCCTCGTTAAAATCTATAATTACAAACCTGTTTGCTGTGGCTTGTCCTTTGATCTGAGTCTCCCATCTTCTTTCTTTTCTCTCTCGTCCTCCACATGTTGCAGCATGTGAGGCATAAATGATCTGACCACTTGTCCTTATTCTCAAACGTTAATTTGAAGTAGCTGAATTTGTCAATTCAATCTGATGTTCTACACTAAATGAGTGTGCGGCTGTTCAAAGAAATGTTGACTTTACACACGGTCCAGTTTGTGCCAGAGTGCGATCTGGCACTCAATTTACTAACACACCGTGTTGTTATTCTCATTTGCCTATGACAGCTGCCCGCTCCTAAACACATGTTGGCTGCTGAGTCTCTTCCAAGTTACGCGATTAAATATTCACAAGATAGTGTTCTTACTCACAAAATATTCTCCAATTTCGAGCAACGGCTCCCTTTTAGAAGTCCGTCTGTGCTCGGTGCGACAATATCACTGCATCATGGTCAGTTTAACATTATTAGTATCTTATCTTTAATCACATACATAACATTACTCTTATGGAGCTGAGCACAGAGTAAAGTTCTGCTGAGCAGGTCAGGTGACATGTGGAGAACGAGAGAGAGAAAAAGAAAAGAGATGAGATGAGACACAGATCAAAGGACAAGCAACAGCAAACAGGTTAATTAAAGATTTTAATAACGAGGCTCATTGTGGACATCAGAAACATGTTTAAATGTACAATAGTAGCATTTATTCACTGTGTTCACATAACTCTACCCACCAGGCAGCCACTGCTGTCACACACACACACACACACACACACACACACACACACACACACACACACACACACACAGGGCCGTAACCAGGCTTCCGAAATAGGGGAGGTCCAGCAAGGGGAGGCAGATTCTCAAAAATTTGAGTTTTCCCCCCCCCCTTTTTTAGCCATATTTAGAGTAATATATAATTTTAAATCAACATTAGGATTATACTGTTGTGATGTCATTATTCAGTATATTCTCTTTCATGTCACCACCTGCTCAGCTCTCCTGTCAACATAATTGTAACTAACAAACACAAACTGTTTTAGCCAAATTCATATCAAAATGACACCTACAAACACAGGTACACAACCCAAGCCGTACACAACACACAAAGTCATCATCGATAATAAAAAAAACATACAGAGGGACATTTATTTATTCCTGATAGGAACGATTGAAAAATAAAATAAAATATATTATGTTGTTTTTAACTTTACACCACCTCTTTTTGTTACTTATTGGGTCATGAAACTGAAACCATGCATATAGCCACCTGCATACCTGACTTCGGGAGCTTGGCAATTGGCATCATGCATGATTACAATGAGATGCACCCACTTTAAACCTGAATAAAGTAATAAAACCACTAGTAAACCAGTAGGCGGCGCCTGGCCTGCTGTTCAGTGAGTGGCCTGGCCTGGCCTGGCCTGCAAAAAAAAAAAAAAAAAAAAAAAAATTTTTTTTTTTTTTTTTTTTGCAGGCTGAAATATTAGGGGAGGTCCGGACCTCCCCGTTCTCATAGCTAGTTACGGCCATGCACACACACACACACACACACACACACACACACACACAGGGGGGGTTGGGGGATAATTCAATTAAGCAATAGTTCACAACAGTATATGCTTATTATAGCACACCTAAAGGTGGTGCTTCATCACAGTTACCAGTCAGACCAGTCAACAGATCAGCCGTTACTTGTGTTTCATTCTTTAGCCTCTTTAACCTCTTTATTGGTGCAAAGTCTATGAAAGATTCACGTCGTCTTCAAGTCATGTTGGAAATATTGGAATGACAGTAGAGCGCACATGAACGATCCAACAAAGTGCGAAATACATCCAGGAGAGTCTGAATTTAATGTTGTAGCTCAAAACCTTCACAAATATTTTGTGTCTGTCATTATTTAGATACTTCTGTTCGTAATGTGGCTTATGTCATCATATCTATTGGCCCAAAAGAAAGCAAGTCAACTTGGCACAATTGTTTTACAGTGCATGCAGACCATAATGACAAAAGTTGTTTGAGTTATCAGTCGCCCTGCTTTGTGCTGCAGCTTGATTGGCTGTCTTGTTGTCTTTCTATTTGAAATTTTGAATTTGGCCCCTCCTCTCGTCGC
>NW_028151228.1:0-38000 GCF_964638095.1 Poromitra crassiceps | reverse complement strand
GATGGGGGGGCACGGCTTGTGTGTGCGTTTGATGTTTTTGTGTGCTATGGTGTGGGGGAGAAGTGTGTGTGTGTGTGTGTGTGTGTGTGTGGGGGAGTGGTGGTCAGCCTCGGACCTCCTTGTCTCCATTGTGCGCGCGACCTTTGACCCGCTGTGACTCTGAGTGAATGGGCGGCGAGCGAGTGAGAGGGAGAGCTTTTAAATAGTGCATGAGCTCAACCTGCCAAGATGGACAGCAACAACATGAGCTACCCCTCTCTCACCGAGGAAGACACACACACACACACACACACACACACTAGGGCTGTGAATCTTCACTGGCCTCATGATTCGATTACGATTCATCTGTCAACGATTCGATTCCACGATGCATCTCGATACAGCTCAAAGTATCAAATCCTCAATTTTCTATATTATTACTGCACATGGCTACTTTTTACTTTGATCAATTAATACAAGCAGTCAGATAAATATCATCTCCCTTTTTTATTTAGAAAGTGCTTTAAAACATACATTTTAAACATAAACGATTTATCTGTCAACGATTTGATTGGATTCAACGTCCCGCATCGTGATGCAACTTAACTCATTGAGTGCCAGCCACTTTTGGAGAACGGACGCTCCCAGTGCCAGAGTTTTCAGAGCGTTTTCAGTGATTTCTCGAGGCCCACAGAATATTGTGTGATATTACTATGTAAACACCGAACACGCACAAAGAACGAGCTGGCTCTATTGTATCATCAGCAAAAAAAAGTTTATTGATACCATTTTCCCTTCTTTAGTTATGAGCCGGAGAAGATAGGTCGTTTTGAGCAAATACAGGCGTTTCAAATTATTAGCTGAGATATTCCGCCTTTTGTGAAATGCAGCATTTCAAGCACATTCACTGAGTCTGAAGATAATATTTTCTGATGTAGTGACGTGGTGTAGTTGTGTGATGCCCTGCGTGCCCCACCCCCCTCTCCCTCCCTCAGCTGCAAACTCCTCCCCACAACACACAGCCTCACGCACCCACTCTATTTTCGGAGTGCTCCGTTTTTGTGTGCCGGGCGGCTCCCAGCGCGACACGGAAGAGCCAAACCGGACTGCTGAATGGTTTGGCGTCGGGTGCTGCTTTTCTGGCGGCTAATCGTGTGGAGAAACTATACAGACAGACAGACAGAGACAGAGGGGCTCAGTTGTGGGTGCGGATTGCCTCCTGTTCGCAGCCAACGTCAGCTCCAGACAGAGCAATCTATATGGCTCTGGCTGCAGCATGCATCGGTTTCTCTTTGATCACGGCTTTTTCCTCCTGTTTCTCCGGACCTGTCTCTAATCTGGAGAGCACTGTCGCCACCTAATCAGTCTGTAAAATAGGTTATACACCTTCAATAGCTCCCATATTTGTACAGGAGATGCCTGAGGCTTTCATCCACGTCCCACCATCAAAAAACGCATTTGACGTCGATCGACGTCCTTGGCACTCTACGTCACTATTTACTTTGACGTCGATCGACGTCCTTGGCACTCAATGAGTTAAAAACTATTCATTTTGACACCCCTAGTACAGACAACACTACAAACAACCTCAACCTCAACGTCTAAAATGGTTGAATCACGACATTAATTTGAAGACAAATGAGGGTTAATTGGAAAACGTCACGTCGGTTATGTTTAAACGTTGGCTATGCTTAGGCAACTAAAACAACTTGGTGAAGGTAACAATTTGGTGAAGGTAACAGCTTGGTGAAGGTAACAGCTTGGTGAAGGTAACAGCTTGGTGAAGGTAACAACTTGGTGAAGGTAACAACTTGGTGAAGGTAACAACTTGGTGAAGGTAACAGCTTAGTGAAGGTAACAACTTGGTGAAGGTAACAACTTGGTGAAGGTAACAACTTAGTGAAGGTAACAACTTGGTGAAGGTAACAACTTGGTGAAGGTAACAACTTGGTGAAGGTAACAGCTTGATGAAGGTAACAGCTTGGTGAAGGTAACAGCTTGGTGAAGGTAACAACTTGGTGAAGGTAACAACTTGGTGAAGGTAACAACTTAGTGAAGGTAACAACTTGGTGAAGGTAACAACTTGGTGAAGGTAACAACTTGGTGAAGGTAACAGCTTGATGAAGGTAACAGCTTGGTGAAGGTAACAGCTTAGTGAAGGTAACAACTTGGTGAAGGTAACAACTTGGTGAAGGTAACAACTTAGTGAAGGTAACAACTTGGTGAAGGTAACAACTTGGTGAAGGTAACAGCTTGGTGAAGGTAACAGCTTGGTTAGCGTTATTGTTTGGGATACAGTTCAAATCGGAACACGTCGGGAGGCGAACCGGCTCTCTCCCGAAGAGGAAGTTCAAAGACGAGGAAGCTCTTCTTCACCCTTACTCATCAACGACTGTCGTTAAACGGCCTCCGCCAAACAAACGTTACCTTCTAACTATTTTAACAAGGTTTCTGTCAAGCTACGACGTCTTTGGGCTGTGGACCATATTTACTATGTCACCATTGTTTGGACCCTGGGTTGCACTGGCATCGCTCATTTAAAAAACACACATATTTGCGGTTGTCATATCAGTATAGCAGCAGATTGTTTGATAAGCTTGGTGAGTGGACTGATCCTGTGTTAACAGCTTGCTGGTATCTGCAGCCATTGGTCCCTCCAGGGAGAAGAACCCTCTCATTCCACAAATGTGCGCAATTAAACAGAGCAGAGTGCTTAGAGAGGGGGGCAGCGAGAGGCCATTCCCTGTGCCTGCTTGATCTGGAGTTCCTAATTGGTCAATGACAAGGCATTACCAGACAGGCAGACGCTTGATCTACAGAGAGGAGACCCCTCCCCTCAGGCCAGCGTGGGGGTGGAGAGGCGGGTCCGTATGGAGGGGCGGGTCGGCGTGTGGGAGGGGAGGGGTTGATTTAGAGGTTAGGCAGCACAGGCGGCCGTAAATCTGTGTCACAAATCTTCCTTATGGAGCTATGGGGGGGGGGGGGGGGGGTGGACACACACAGGCATGTGATGAATCCCATGCAGCAGACATGGCCTCTGCTGCTCAGCCCCAGACCCTGGCCTCTGGTGGGCCCGTGGGTCCGGCCCTGGCCTCTGCTGCTCAGCCCTGGACCCTGGCCTCTGCTGCTTGGCCCGTGGGTCCGGCCCTGGCCTCTGCTGCTTGGACCGTGGGTCCGGCCCTGGCCTCTGTTATTTGGCCCGTGGGTCCGGCCCTGGCCTCTGTTGTTTGGCCCGTGGGTCCGGCCCTGGCCTCTGTTGTTTGGCCCGTGGGTCTGGCCCTGGCCTCTTTTGCTCGGCCGTGGGTCTGGCCCTGGCCTCTGTTGTTTGGCGCCGCTCGGCCCGCGGGTCCGGCCCTGGCCTCTGCCGCTCGGCCCGCGGGTCCGACCCTGGCCTCTGCCGCTCGGCCCGCGGGTCTGGCCCTGGCCTCTGCCGCTCGGCCCGCGGGTCCGGCCCTGGCCTCTGCTGCACAGCCCGCGGGTCCGGCCCTGGCCTCTGGTGGGCCCGTGGGTCCGGCCCTGGCCTCTGCTGCACAGCCCGCGGGTCCGGCCCTGGCCTCTGGTGGGCCCGTGGGTCCGGCCCTGGCCTCTGCTGCACAGCCCGCGGGTCCGGCCCTGGCCTCTGGTGGGCCCGTGGGTCCGGCCCTGGCCTCTGCCGCTCGGCCCGCGGGTCCGACCCTGGCCTCTGCCGCTCGGCCCGCGGGCCCGGCCCTGGCCTCTGCCGCTCGGCCCGCGGGTCCGGCCCTGGCCTCTGCTGCACAGCCCGCGGGTCCGGCCCTGGCCTCTGCTGCTCGGCCCGCGGGTCCGGGCCGCGGCGCCGGCACCGCTCTCACTTGCCGGAGATTGCGGGGGCTGCCATGTTTTGATTGTTCCGTGTGTCAATGAATTGGAAGGCCTCTCGTCTGGTGTGTGGCTGTGAAGAATGCCAACATGTCTGCAGAGAAAAAGGAGATTCTCCGGACGAGCAGAGTCCTCAATCACAGTGTAGACATTTACTCTGTTTTTCCTGCTTTCTTTTTCACTGGATGATTCAGTTTACATCCTCAATATTTCACAGCATGTACATCATTTCCCCTCTCCTGCTGTCGTCCTCCTGTCAAGTTCATGCATACTATAGAGTCAATATATATATATATATATATATATATATATTTATAAAACGGCTCTCTCAAATCAAGCAATCTGAGTTGAGTTGAGTTGAGTTGAGTTTAACTTTATTGTCCCATAGGGAAATTTGTCTTAGGCATATGTACAGCAGCAATAGAGCAATGACAAACGTAACAGACAGTACAGTACATCTGAAGACAAACAGCGCGTAAACAAGAACCACGTATTGCACTTTGGTATTCAATATTGCACTTCAAGTATTGCACAATTCCAAAACCGCATTTCAAACCAAACCCATCATAAAACCATGGTTACTTAAACTAAAAACATTAAAACCACAGTAAAGGGTAAAAGAAATAAAAAGATAAAATGATAGAAAGAAATAAAATGAATAAAATGAATATAAAACTAACTAAGGCAAGATAAATATCACATGACCAGACAGGCTGCAGGGACAGCCGAGCTCAAAGTGAGCTACCATGTTTACCACACCAAACACCATCAGAGATTTCTCGGATCATCCGGCTCTTTAAGGAGGGTTCCAGAATCACCGAGCTCTGTCCTCTCGCGACCAGGAAACGTTAATCCAGAGGTTTCCTGGGTCGTCAGGCTCTTAATGGAGGGTTCCTGAGGAGCCGGGCTCTGACCTCACAGAGGACAGAGCTCTACCCCCTAGTGGGAGGACAGGCAGTTTGTTTAATAAGGCTATAGATGTTGGGAGGAAGGAGCGCTTGTAGCGGTTACTCTTAAAGCTACAGGCTCTGAAGCGCCTTCCGGAAGGTAGTAGCTCATAATCAATATGTAGAATGTGGGTGGGGTCGTCCAAAATTTTAAGAGCCAGATTCACTGCTTTCTTATCGAAAATGGTCTGGAGGGGGGGGAAGTCCCTCTGCCCTATGATCTTCATAGCAGTTTTTATCATTTTGTTGATTTTAGACTTGTACTGGACAGAGAGGGTGCCGAACCATGCCTCCATGCCATACCTTATTAGGCTACCCAACACTCCATTGTAGAAAGTTAGCATGATCTTGGAACTTACTCCAAACAGTCTCAGCCTTCGGAGAAAGTGGAGTCTTTGGGCTAATTTGCCACACAAATAATCAACATGTATATTCCATTTGAACAGGTTGTCGATTTTTACACCCAAGTATTTGTAGGAGCTAACTTGTTCAATGCAGCTCCCCCCTATGACCACTGGGTCATGGACTTTGACCGCTTTGGGATCAAAGATCATTTCTTTTGTTTTAGATGTGTTTAGGATTAAATTGTTTTCCTCACACCAGGCCTCAAAAGCTGAAATCTCCCTGTGATACACTGAGGGACAGTCATCTGCACACAGCAGGCTCAAGATTATTGTGTCATCTGAGAATTTAATGACAGTATTATTTGGATGACTTCTCCTACAGTCATTTGTGTAGGCAGTGAAAAGGAAGGGAGAGCTCACGCCCCCTTGAGGCACCCCCATACTGCTAAATTTGGTGCTAGAAAGAGAGCCATTAACCATGACCTGTTGCGGTCTCATAGATAGAAGCGAGTAAAACCATTTAACAATGAACGGGTTAACGTGCATGGTTAACAGCTTCTGAGCAAGCACATGAGGTCTAAGCGTGTCGAACGCTGAGCTAAAATCAGCAAATAGGACCCGGGCGTATGCCGCAGGCCTCTCTAAGTGCTTACTTATAAGATGTGTCACACTGACACAATCTGATTGGTTCACAGCCATTGTATAAATCCAGTAACCCACTCCAATAACCCATGGCCATGGGTTATTGAGTTGCCATGGCAACTCTCTTACTAAAAGGCTTTGGTTACCTCAAATGACAATGTAGAAAAAACAAATGGCGGAGACAGCTGTCAGATCCTTGTGAATCGATCTTCGCTTATAACTTTACTAATACTTCGCAGAAAATTATGTTTTGTACAAGAATAGACGCGGGCTAATGTCTTTCCAGAAAGCTCTCAGCTTCTCAGCAAGCACCAGGATTGGCCAATGTCAACTTCAGTCTCCAGAACGATCCAATCAAATCACCCGCACGTTCTTGCGGTCCCGCCTTACAGTAGTGTTTCAACTGACTCTACCAGAATGCCATGGCAGTCGGACTTATAGTATTACTATTATTATTATATTATCATACTTGGAAACCGTTTTATAAAAGCAATATAGCACTCGAGCTGCGTGTGTTGTGGCATATATCCCGCTGCGGCCTCGTGGGATAACAGCTGATCAGCGGGATATATTTGCCACAACACACTGGCTCTCATGCTATATTGCTTAAATATATATATATATATATATATACATACATACATATACATACATACATATACATACATACATATACGGTACATATATATATCCTCATGATGAATCATCCTCATGGGATTCATTACATGCCTGTATATATACATATATATATGTATATATACATATATATATGTATATATATATACGTATACATATATATATATACATAGAAAAAATAATATATATACAGTATATAGAAAATATATCTAAAGAGCAAGTCGCACGGCATGCGAGGAGTGTCAGCGATGCAGATCACATGTTTGCCGAACTCATCTCATACGACACATTTTATATAATCTTACGCCGAGCTAAAAATAGCATCTGATGAATATTGTATGCTAAGGACAGAGGAGGCCGCGTGCAGGCGTTACGCAAGACTCAAGACTTTAGCTGTCAAATGAAGCGATAACAGCCATCTCTTCACACACACACACACACACACACACACACAAACAAATCACTCTCATACAAGCTTGACAAATAAACTAGCAGGCGCACATGGCTTCATAATGCGAAAGTGTTTATTTCTTCTCTTCCTTGTCATCAAAGGGTGCTTAAATCATCATATCCTCGCAGGCTCCGAGGCCAGATGTATCGCTCCATAAATACAAGAATCCACAGCGAGAGATGTTTCTTTTCCACATATCAATATTGTTCTGCCTGTTAATCAACTTTACAGCCCTTTTGAAGCATATGGTGGAGTATCACGCCTGCTCTATTCATATGAACCAACTGGGCGTATTCCTATCTGTTACATTTAGAGGTGTAGCTTAGCTGTGACCCGTCTCTGACTGCTGGCGAGCACCACAGGGCTGCAGCATCCACCAGTGAAGTGGAGGTAGCCTGACAGGTTGAACGTCAACAATGCTGCTTGCACTCGTATTGCTAGGAGTCGAAAGTACAGACACAGACACACACACAAACACACACACACACACACACACACACGTCTCTCTCTCTCACACTCACACACACACACATCTCACTCGCTCGCTCGCTCGCACGCACGCACGCACGCACGCACGCACACACACACACACACACACACACACACACACACACACACACACACACACACACACACACGCACACACACACACAGTGTTGGGCAAGTTACTTTCAAAATGTAAGATACTACATATTACTAGTTACTTTAATTTGAAAGTAATACATTACTTTACAATATGTGTAGAGTAACTTGTTACTTATTACACTACTTTTGCATGACTTTCACCAAAATAAGAGCAGTAGCAGAATGACATCGCCCAGAACCATCCCGAAAAATAATTTCAACCGTGTTGAAGTCAGTGTAAAGGTTCAAATTCAAAATTCTGAATGTTATTCCTTTCCTTTGTTATTGTCATCTATAGTGGTTATTTGCATAACAACACACAGTTTGACTAGGAAATGATTGTATCTTTATTTAAATATGTGCTTTGATTTAAGATAAATGTAACTCAATTTGTAACTTGAGTTACAAATAAAAGACAATTACCGAGTGCTCACTGGTCGGCTCCAGGAATGTGAGGTGCTCTTGAAGTACAAAAGTTATTTGTAACTTGAGTTACTTGACTAAGTAACTGGTATAATATTACTGAAATCCTATTTGTAATAAGTTATATTACTGAGTTACTGCTAAAAGTAATATATTACATGTAATATTTTACTTTTGTAATGAGTTACCCCCAACACTGCTCTTACACACACACGCACGCACGCACGCACACACACACACACACACACACACACACACACACACACACACACAGACACACACCGACACACACACACACACACACACACACACACACACACACACACACACACACACAGACACACACCGACACACACACACACACACACACACTGGGTCAGAAAAAGGGGGAGGGGAAAGAGGAAGCGAATGCTGCGAGAAGCGGAAAAGCGCAGAAATTGCGTGTCGTCCTGTTTGAGCCGAGCATCAGCAGTTCCAGGCTGGCCTGCTCATGAATCTCTGCTCTCTCTGCAGAGCTCTGCTCTCCTGTCTCATCCTGCCCCCACTCACCTGGCCAGCAACATACACACTAACCAAGTACATTTACTCAAATACTCTACTCAAGTACAACCTTGAGGTACTTTTTATATACTTCTACTCCGATACATCTCACTCTACATTTATCTGACAACTTTAGTTACAAGTTACTTTGGAGCGTCTGGGTCTCCACCTAACACCGCGGAGACCCGGGTTCAATCATTCCCGGCAGCAGCACTTCTGGCTTGGTCAGATGTTCCTACAGACACAATTGGCCGTGTCTGTGGGTGGGAGGCCGGTGGGTCATGAGTCCTGGTCGCTGCACTAGCGCCTCCCTCTGGTTGGTGCTCTGGCCGGGGCGCCCTTTTAGCTACTTTGCAGATTCAAATTAAAAATACAAAATGTAATCAATAAATTATATTATATCAATAAGGCTTTATTGGTCCCCAGCTTGAAATTCACAATCTACCCATGCAGTATGTAAAGTAATATTTAAAATATATATAAATAAATTATATATATGAAATAATTAGCTCCACATTTACCACCTGCAGCATTAAAGTGATAAATGGATCAATAACCATAAACCAATGATATAGAATTCGAGCCATGCATGCATAATGAGTACTTTTACTTTTGGTACTTTTGAGTACATTTTGACGCCAATAATTTTGTACTTTTACTTAACCCTTGTACCCTGCAGGCGCGGAATCCTCAATTTACTCTACATTTTGACGCCAATAATTTTGTACTTTTACTTAACCCTTGTACCCTGCAGGCGCGGAATCCTCAATTTACTCTTGGTCCATCTGATGGACCTTAACGAGAATACTGTACTAATTTATAAATATTAATTTAAATTTTTAAATTTTTGACTGTTTATAATTCATTGGTAACTTCTTCCCTAATACCTCATACCAACATTTCATACCTATTCGAATTTTAACCCCTCAAATGCCAGTGTACAGTAAGTACAGTAAAAAAAAAAAAGTACATAAAAAAAAAAAAGTGATTTTTTTTTCCATTTCCATAAAGACAAACTGGCTTTGGGTCTGATATTATGGGCAGGTTGGGGTGTTTTACTAAAGTCACCACTGCAAGATGCCTAGTATCAAAGATTCGCAGGCATGATGTCACAATAGCTATGACATCACTAGCCTATGACATCATCAGTGATGTCATAAGATGATTTTTTGTCAATAATATGTCACTGATGACATTACTGATGATGTCACAGACATTGTGACATCATCAGTGGGTTTTTGTATTTTTTGTGATTTTTTGTAAAAATAGTATTTTTTCATATTTTGAGCCAAAAATCCAAAAAGCGCATGTTTTGGACTACCAGCCATTTTCCCCAAAAAACACAAACGAGCTTTAGTCCAGCATCTATGCTGGTCTAAAGGCTTCAAATCAGTAGTGTGGACTGTCAAATTCAGTTTTATAATATTTTCCCATCTTTGGCATAGGAATCAGTTTTTTTTACATTTCATGTAAACTGTATGGAATTGATTGCTATGCCAAAACTGGGGGAATATGGGGAAATAGGCAAACACAGTAGAAACTACAATTTTAACCCCTTGAGTCAAGGTGAGATGTGTAACATCAAGGAAATAATGATTTTTTGAAAAATTTGCTGGAAGTAAAAAAAAAAAGTTATTTTTGTGCAAAATTAACATTGAAATCAATGGGACAACTATGCAATGGACTTTGAGACCATGTAACTCCCCCAAAATTTCTACTAACTCCAAGGTTAGATATTAAGGTCAAAGTTCAAGGTATTTGGTCCAGGATGCCCGCTGAAATAAATGAAATAAATTAATTTTGTGAAAATTTGCTGGGAGTACCAATAGAGTGGTTTCAATGGAAGTCAATGGGTCCATCAGATGGACCAGTAGTAAATTGAGGAGTATTTTTGAAAATAGGTCTTAGGATCGTATAAAGAAGATAACTATGATTGATTTTTGTCAAATACCCCCCAAAAAATACCTAGCCTTAATTTAAGACCATATACTCAAAAAATGTCGAAACGGCCCATACGCGAATGCAGGAAAAGTCCATCAGATGGACTAGTAGGGTACAAGGTAACATTTTCAATGCAGGACTTTTACTTGGAACAGTGTGGTATTACTACTTTCACATGCACTTAAGTAAAAAAATCTTGAGCATTCTAATTCTATCACTGCAGACACACACACACACACGCGCGCGCATGCGCACGCGCACACACACACACGGGCACACACACACGCACGCACACACACTCTCACAGACACACACACACACACACACACACACACACACACGGGCACACACACACAGACGCACACACACACACACAGAGTAAACAGTCGCTGAAGTCAGTGCTGCGTGATCTCCGTCCACCATTAACCTCTGTGTAAATCAAACCGACACTTTGCATCTCCTCTTTCCACGGGTGTAGCTTGACGCAGTCGCGAGCGAGGCGATATGCAAAGCGCTTGTTTTGACAGAGCCACAGGTGAGTGTGATCACAGGTGAGCGTGATCACAGGTGAGTGTGATCACAGGTGAGTGTGATCACAGGTGAGCGTGACCCATGAGGACACCAGGTGAGTGTGATCCATGAGGACACCAGGTGAGTGTGATCCATGAGGACACCAGGTGAGCGTGATCCATGAGGACACCAGGTGAGTGTGATCCATGAGGACACCAGGTGAGTGTGATCCATGTGATCCATAGTAGGCCGTCACAGTGATACAGCGCAGTGCTCCGCCGCCGTGGGAGAGAGAGGCGAGAGGGCGCGCACATACGGCAGGATACAACACAGGGAAAGTGCTGAACATATAATTAGCTAATCCGCTAGAAAGCACAGATAGGCAGTCACTTAATTAAAATGATTAATTAAGGGCAATAAAAAAAACTTTTCTTTGAAAACTGCTGTCTATAATTACAAGTGACTCCCTCTTCTTTCTGGCAGAGGGCTTCGATATCTGTGCGTGTGCGCGCGCGTGTGTGTGTGTGTGTGTGTGTGTGAGTGCGTGTGTGTGAGTGTGTGTGCGTGCGTGCGTGTGTGTGTGTCTGTGTGAGTGCGTGCGTGCGTGTGTGTGAGTGTGTGTGTGTGTGTGTGCGTGTGAGTGCGTGCGCGCGTGTGCGTGTGTGCGTGCGTGTGTGTGTGTGTGTGTGTGTGAATGAGAGGCAGAGAAGTCAGTTTCTCTGGCTCATTCAGCGTTAGGATCCTGGTCTAATGAGATTAGTCAATAATGGATTGAAAGCAAGCGGCCGCCCCTCCCCAACACAATGGCTGCCCCGTCAGCGACACACCCTCCCCTGGTCGATACACACACACACACACACACACACACACACACACACACACACACACACACACACACACACACACACACACACACACACACACACACACACACACACACACACACACACACACACACACTAACTCGCACTTAGAAACACATCCAAACAATAGGGGCCACCTTTTTAACATACAAATTGTGTTACAATATTGAGAGGGCGCCGTGTGCGCGGGTCTACCCGGCGCACCGCAGACAATTCCCCGGGATTTCAATTCAAACTGGGACTCTATCTCATCTTGATCTGCAGAAAAAGGGATATTGTGGACGTCATGCGGGGCCCTGGAGACGTCATGCGGGGCCCTGGAGAGCTCTACGTGCCTTATGTGAATCACACTTCACAGAACACATTGAGTGAAAGTGAAAAGCAGCACTGTAGAGTCTGAGCCCGGGAAGTCTGAAGAGTGGAAAACTCTTCTCTTCTCTGGATACACAAAGAGGCCCTTTACACCTGGCACTGACATGTGTTTTCTGTGATCAGATTGCGATCGGATAGTGCTTGACCACTTGAAAGTACAGGTGTAAACGCCCCCCAAGACACATTGAGGACGGATTGCGATCTGATCGGCCAAACCACCTCCGGAGGTGGTCGGGGACGCATTGTGACCACATTGAAGACAAGTGTAAATGCAATGCGTCCTCTCAAACCACATAGAACAGTAGTCACAGCTGCTGTGACTGCTGCTCTACGCACTATGGAGCTTGCCTGATCCGATCGCAATCAGATCTGAATGTGGACACTGGAGACATATTAATAGCAGGTGTAAATGCAATCAGGTTAATGTGGTCAAGCACCATCTGATTGCAATCTGATCACAGAAAACGCATGTTAGTGCTGCCAGGTGTAAATAGCCTCAATGACATGAAGCAGCTTTTAAGGCTGACTGCAGCACAAACGGATCAAGTATGAGCAACCTGTTCACAAAGGTCCTATTCACCTTATGATTTGCCCATATAAGGACGCTTCCGCATAACGTCATTTTGTAATCGTTCTTCCGTACTCCCACCTTTATCATTTTTAGACTTACCAAAAAGCTGTTTTCAAGCAAAAAAAACAAACTGTTATAAAGTTTCATACTTTTTCGGATGAGAACGTAACATTCCAAATACGACCAGTCTATCAGAATAACGCCTATTTGGACATTTTTAACAAGGAGCGAGGAGCGCTCGCTGTGTGACCGGTCGCACTAGCTGTTAGCTAGTATCTGTCAAACCCTACTGTAGGCTATGGCAGTGAGAAAACACTGTCGACGTGCTTTTGTAACTAACGTTAAATGCCGAGCGGGTACAGCCATCGGCTCCTCGCAGCAGTAACGCTATGAACATGCAACTGAAGTTGGCCGCAGTGTAGCTGCTGAATGTTGACAAACTTCATTCACATTTGACAGTTTATCGATGTTTACCGGCCGGCCAGAGCAATTTAGATGTATATATACATACACGGCTCTGCGGCCGGCTAACGCTGAACCGGAAGAACAAATACAATTGCGTCTTACACGGAAGAGAAGAAGTGGGCGTGGCAACATAAGGTGAATAAAGCTTGTGAAGATAGCCTTAAATCACTACCCAACACCTCAAACTCTTATAGTATCTAATATTGTCTGAGTCTAGTTGCTCTGTTTGAGCCCATGGTTTGTATCGCCTACTACCGTGTTCGCCCTTTTCACTTCCCACCCGAATCCCCCATTGTGTGTCTAAAAGGCAGGAAGTAACACAGGTGCAAGCAGTGCATTAACGAGGGTTTCCAACTTCCAATCCATTTGGTGATCCAGTGCCGGGGGCCCCAAGTTAATGTTTTGCTCGCAGCTGTGTTACTTCCTGCTTTTTAGACACCAAATGGGTGAATTGGGTGGTAAGTGGGAAAAAAGGGCTAATTGGTTGTAGTGTAGTGTAGGGCCCATCAGGGAATTTAAGCTCATCACGCTGCTGCTGTTCCACTCATCGTAAGTGGCTCTGAAATCTGAATAGATCTCTATTAGAGTCAGAGTCTATATATCAAATCCTACTCGTCTATGAAACATCCAGCAAATGAGAGTATGGGCAGAACTCCCAGCAGCACCTTATGGCAGCGCGCTGTGCGAGCTGTCCTGTCCACAGCTGGGGGTCAGCGCCACGCTATGGAAGGTCAACCCCCTGGTCATCTGTTTGACCACTGGCCCATCAGCGTCCAAACACAGGCCATCGTATCAGGTAAACCAATTACTATCTGACATGAATCAGAGAGGAGAGGTCCCGCCCGCACGACCACATCCTCTCTTATAAGCGATCTCTCTCTCTCTCTCTCTCTCTCTCTCTCTCTCTCTCTCTCTCTCTCTCTCTCTCTCTCTCTCTCTCTCTCTCTCTCTCTCTCTCTCTCTCTCTCTCTCTCTCTCTCTCGTCCCTGATTCCCCGCGCGCGCGCGCGGCGCCATTGCTCCTTATCGGCAGCCGTCCCAGTGACTCATTCACTCGCAATGTCCAATTTCTGTGTGGGATTTTAAGGTCATTTAACCTACATTCAGACATGAGAATGAATTAAGCGCCGCTAGTTCTCCCTCTCGCTCTGCCTCGCTCTCTCTCCGAAGCGTAAACACCAGTCAAAACGGACAGCTTTCCCCCTGCTTAGTATTCAGCTGTAATTCTCCTGGGTGGACACCATGCTGTGTAGACAATCTGCATTTTGATTGGTGTACGCTGGGAGTTTCCGCACGGCTCTTAAAAGCTGATGCCATGGAAAACGGCACAAAATAGTCTTTATATATATATATATATATATATATATATATATATATATATATAAATATATATCTGTATCACACTATTCAGTGGGCTATGCTGTAGAATAGCAAATAACTCGACGTGATTCATCTTGTTTCATTAAGCAGAGCCCGGTGCCGCTGACACCAGGAAGATGATCTGAAACGGATCATTTGTTGCGCTGGTCCTCCTGTGTTGGCTCTGACACGGACTGGTCCTCCTGTGTTGGCTGACATGGACGGAGATGCCAGCAGCACCATATAACCCTCTCTCTCTCACAGAGCCATTTGTACCATCTCACCATTAGAAGCCACTTTGTTCCCCGAGACCCCTCTTCCTCTCCTCTGGCCTCAAACCAGGCTTCAGCCTCCGACGGCTGTAACCATGGCAACTGCCTTCATTCACCACTTGCAAATAATGAAGACAATGCGTTTTCCATTTAGATTAGTTTTTTTTTTTTTTTTTTTGGGTTGTAGAGGAAGAGATATGGAGAGTCCATCCTAACTGTTTCATTAAGGGGGCTTAATAGCATGATTCCCTCCACTAAGATGCACTGTAACAACCTGCATCGCACATTAAATTGGCCTACTGGGACACGAGTCAATATGAATTGTTCACGATTCAATATTGTGTTGAACAAGGAAACTCGGGAAAGTTGTTTTTCTCGTTGCCCTCCGTGGACCCCGAGCGTTGCAGAGAGTAACACCACGAACGGAGCATCGCCTCAGGCGAAGAAATTTAGCATCTTGATCACACATGAAAACAAAGATACTACAGGGAAGGAAGGCAAATGAAAAGTAGTATTGATGGGCGCTGAAAAGGGATGCAACACTCTGTCGATAATACAGGACCCACAGCAGTTTGGGTGGACTTGGAACGTTCTACAGGACTTCTTGTTTAGTAACCTCCACTTGATATGAGTTTATATTCACATATAGTTTTATAGATCAAATATTCACATTGTGAATATCATTAATATCCTAGGTGCAAGCTATGACATAAACGACAAGTAGACTTAATGTTTAGAACAATAAAAACAGGCGAGAGGCTGTTTGTGAATGTGTGTGTGTGTGTGTGTCTGAGTGTGAGCAGCACACATACATACACACACACACACACACACACGCACGCACGCACGCACACACACGCACGCACGCACACACACACACACACACAGTGGAAAGAATGGAAAGCGCTAGAGGGGCGAGAGTTACAGGATCTCCTTTCCACTGTTTATAGAGCAGAGTGAAGCCTCCCCGCGAGCACAGAGTTACCGGGTCTCCTTTCCACTGTTTATAGAGCAGAGTGAAGCCTCCCCGCGAGCACAGAGTTACCGGGTCTCCTTTCCACTGTTTATAGAGCAGAGTGAAGCCTCCCCGCGAGCACAGAGTTACCGGGTCTCCTTTCCACTGTTTATAGAGCAGAGTGAAGCCTCCCCGCGAGCACAGAGTTACCGGGTCTCCTTTCCACTGTTTATAGAGCAGAGTGAAGCCTCCCCGCGAGCACAGAGTTACCGGGTCTCCTTTCCACTGTTTATAGAGCAGAGTGAAGCCTCCCCGCGAGCACAGCGTTACCGGGTCTTCTTTCCACTGTTTATAGAGCAGAGTGAAGCCTCCCTGCGAGCGCAGCCAGCTTTCCAGGCCACAATTAATTCAAGAGTTTTACAAATCACCAGGCAGGAAACACGCCGTTGTTCTCCACTTCCACTTCTCTCTCGCAGCCCAGTAAACATTCTTTTGATTGGTTGTGTTGTTTGCTCACAGGGAAAACTCACAAAAGGCAGATAGTTAGTCTAATTCCTTGATGACAGGAGTTGATCTTGCTAAACGGAGTGCATATCACACGCCTGTGTTGGCACAAAAGGCTCGCGAGCGTACAGTGAGTCTGGGGACCCACGTCCAAGACATTTTCTGTGGCGACACAACAGTAACCTTACAAAAAAAGAGACTAAAAAAAAAGCCACAACCAAGGGCACCACAATACCACTTCACAGTACGACAAACACGGCGCTGGGCTGCGGTGCTCGTGTGCGAGGGGGCCCACAGCGCGCCGCCATTGATATGCTCAAGATAAAAGCACACTTTGACGCGTGAATCTGGCTCCAATCACCACGCAGCCACGCACTCGCCGCACGCCATCTCTGCCACGGCACACATGGACTGCCTGGCTGAACCACTCATATCGAGTTTGTTCACAAGTAAATCAACGACTTCTCACCGTCGCTTCTGTCACACGAGTGTGACCGTGACGTATCCCAATTGCCAAAGTCCTTTCCTGGAAGGCGGTGAAAACGTAGAACACGTCCTCCAGCCTGTAGCCGGTCATTAAATGGTGATTTTCAGGAGTAAGCAGCAGCAGAGATTTGAGCTGGTATAATTGGTACACTTGAGCTCAATACGCCACATGTATTTTTAATGAGACGTGCCTTCTTGATAGAGGGGGATTGCTGGCATGAGCGATGATGCATCACATCTCAATTGGTCGTTTTTCTTTTTTTTTTTATCTTTCATGGATGTCGTCTTTTGGAACGATCACAAATAATAAGTAAAGGGATAAGGTACAGCGAGCTGATCATTACTGGACAATAACAGCCCAACAGACAGATCACCGACACGCAGCAGAGGTGATCTGTCGGCCTGAAGGCCCGCTTATTATTACACGGCTACCTACGAAATAAATTAATTCTTTGACACAAAATATAACAACATTAACAACGATTTGATTGATTTGAAAACTATTTCATTGCTTCCGCCAAAAAAGAAATAGTCCATTTCCTGCTTGGGCGGGGCTTTGATAACCAGCGTTGCGTGGACAATGCTGCTACATGTAAAACACCAGCCGGGTAGAAACAACAACATAATTTTACCTCGATTCATCTTGAGATGTTTCTAACGAAGAAAGCAAATTGTATCCAAGAGAGAGGTGTTTGGTAGGCTAACGTTAGCGTGACTGTTGCTAGCTAACTTTTTTGCCACTGGGTGTCGCAATGAGCTTGTTAAATTGATTGGGCTCCCTTTGCCGTGTAATAATAAAGAATTCGCTTATGGTCCCAAGGCGCTAAATACAGCTCTTAAGAAATCATCTGTCCTAATGATGGACACTGTATTGTGCAGAATCTCCATTTGAGCTCCCTGTTGAGTTAAAGCTGCATTCAGCGATGTTTTTGTGTTCAAATAAGTGTTAAATGGCTCTATATTCTGACAGCAATCACTGAAATAGAGTGTTTGGTCAGTGACTTGAAACCCCCAACCCCCCGCTGTCCTCTATCTCTCTCCTGCAGTCCTGCAGGCTGGGCGGACGTATCTCCACAACCGTAACTCGTAGAGAGACACAGATGGCGGCGTTGGTTTCGAGGTGAAAAAATACATATAGTCCTTTATTTGCATTGCGATCTGACCTTCCATTTCCCAGAAAATGTTAACTTTTCTCTGATTGGATAGTTTGAGGTCGGCGCCAATTTTTATCCAATCAGAATATTGCTCTCAGAATATAGAGCCATTTAACACTTATTTTAACGCAAAAACATCGCTGAATGTACCTTTAAACACAGCTTTACGTGCTCATATCCCAGACACAGGCCCGGCTCAAGCTTCTCACGCGGCTCTCAATGTCACTGCTGCACGAGCACACACAAGCACAAACACACCACACACAAGCACAAACACACCACACACAAGCACAAACACACCACACACAAGCACAAACACACCACACACAAGCACAAACACACCACACACAAGCACAAACACACCACACACAAGCACAAACACACCACACACAAGCACAAACACACCACACACAAGCACAAACACACCACACACAAGCACAAACACACCACACACAAGCACAAACACACCACACACAAACACAAACACACCACACACAAACACAAACACACCACACACAAACACAAACACACCACACACAAGCACAAACACACCACACACAAGCACAAACACACCACACACAAGCACAAACACACCACACACAAGCACAAACACACCACACACAAGCACAAACACACCACACACAAGCACAAACACACCACACACAAGCACAAACACACCACACACAAGCACAAACACACCACACACAAGCACAAACACACCAGACACAAGCACAAACACACCACACACAAGCACAAACACACCACACACAAGCACAAACACACCACACACAAGCACAAGCACACCACACACAAGCACAAACACACCACACACAAGCACAAACACACCACACACAAGCACAAACACACCACACACAAGCACAAACACACCACACACAAGCACAAACACACCACACACAAGCACAAACACACCACACACAAGCACAAACACACCACACACAAGCACAAACACACCACACACAAGCACAAACACACCAGACACAAGCACAAACACACCACACACAAGCACAAACACACCACACACAAGCACAAACACACCACACACAAGCACAAGCACACCACACACAAGCACAAACACACCACACACAAGCACAAACACACCACACACAAGCACAAACACACCACACACAAGCACAAACACACCACACACAAGCACAAACACACCACACACAAGCACAAACACACCACACACAAGCACACCACACACTTTAGAGAGTGTGACACAAGAGGACAGATCTGTAGCTAAAGGTTAAAGAGAACACAACAGAAACATGGAGACTGCCGGAGAATGTTGATGAACGTTAGACCCGCGCCACACGTCCACATTCCCGACGCAGCACTGTGGAGGCGGAGCAAGGAGGAGGAGGCTGCAGCGCCTCTGAGAGACCACCAGGTGTGACCTATCCATTATTTACCAACAGAGGCAGGCTACCCGCCTCTGTCTGCACGCAGCGCGCAGCACAGCCCCGCCATTGTAGGAGAGATGTGTGGGGATCAGATGAGATAGGGCACCTTTGTGGATAGACATCTTTGTTCACACCCTGTCTGACTGTCTGTCGCTCTCTGCTGCTGCTGCTGCTGCTGCTGCTCGCTCAGAGGAACAGACCAAATCTAACTGCTTTCTGACTCTGTCGTCTGGAAGAAGGTGATTCCTCTTCTCCAGAGAGGCTGGGAGAGAAGAGTGGGGAAGGGGAGAAGAACGGAAGACAGACGGTTTTCCCAAGCCAAAAGGTCAAAGGAAGGTCAAGCTGTGTGGAACGGGGATGATGGACCGAGCCAAACCATCTCGCACGAACCTGTAACTGGGCTTCTGGAGACGAGCTACCAGTGTATGAAATTTAAAAAATATTTTGGGGGCAACTTTTGCCCCCACTCTCTAAAAACTGGGGGCATTTACACAATTTTGGGGGCACTTTAAAAATAGTAATTAGTGCATAAAAGCTGCTAAAGCGTAGTGTGAACAACAGCGCACTGTTTGTGTGAGTTCTTCATCATCATCTTCTGTCAACCAGCGTGCAGGTGCCGAGTGTGTGTTAGAGATGGAAATTAAATTCATTTAATGAAAATTAAATGATCAAAATATTGGGGTCAATTTTTGCCCCTGGATCACGGTTTTTAGGGGCATTCTGAGATTTCTTGGGGGCATTTTTGCCCTTGCCCCCGGCTACATTCCTACACTGCGAGCTACTGACAGATGCTATCAGGCTGGAGTGAATTATAACAGTCTATTGTGGAGAAGACATGCTGACAGATGAGAAATACAGCTGATGTCAGTGTGAAAACCACATGTCGTATCAGTGATTACCTACTACATGAACCTCAACACTTAAAGGGACACTCCGCCTATTTTCAACCAGCTTTGTATCGTTACAACATCAGCAGTATTATATCAGAAAACTGTCAACCGTTTTGCAACCATTCATTTAGTGTGACAGTTATTGAGAGTAGATTTTGAGTTCAGGTGTGGACCAGCGATGTCATTCACGCACAAACGACATCACCGGTCCACAACTTTACTCAAATCCACTCTCAATAAACTGTCAAACTAAAGGAATGGATATACTACTGATTGTGTAATCATACAAGGCTGGTGGTGTTGCTTTAACAGAAGCCATGTTAACAACGGCTTGGATGGCACACACACCCGTCACCAAACGATGACGTGCTCATAAAGGCCAACCCCAAGCTATTATCTATTGTCCTATTTTCTTTCATCTTCCATCTCACCACAACACTGCTGAAAGATAAAGTGCCTTTGCATGGACAACTTGGCGTAGGTTCACACACAACAAGCGTCGTTCAAATGGATTTGTGTATGAGAGTTTGGCCAAAGCCTCATGCTGATGCTGAGCTGCAGTGTGTGTAACACCGTCTTGTAACACCCTAATGACTTGATTGTTTCACTCTCAGCCGGCCTGCAGAAGCTATTAGCATATAAACACCTGTGTTAGCAAAGCACCGCAAACAATTTCCTGGCTAATTTAACAAAGATGCCATTGTTGATTCGGTACGAGGCGTCGGGGGTTATGATGAGCATGCGCGCGTGTGTCAGCGCGCGTGTGTGTGTCTGTGTGCATCTTGTGATATCTATTCCATGGTGTGTGTGTGTGTGTGTGTGTGTGTGTGTGTGTGTGTGTGTACTAGGGATGCACGATAATGGATTTGTTTTTGGCCGATATCCGATATGCCGATATTTTCGAATTCTTTTGATCGACTCCAGATGCCGATATTTGCGTCCAGTTCCACTCCCCCTCCTAATTTCAGAGAACATCAAGTCTGTCCTGTAGTGGAATGAATACATTATTATGCTGCCTACTTACTTATTGTGATGGCACACTGGCAGATACACACATAATTACAATGCTTTTCAACTTGTACACGTGTGTATATGTTGAGGCACATGTGTACTTCAACCATGACATGACAATTTCCAAACATGACATTTGTATTTACGTAAGCCCAGAGCATTTGGGTGTAATTAAAGGCTTGTATCGTCAGAAATGTTCGTTTCGGGCCGACGCCGATATTTAATTTGAAAGCCTTTATCTGCCGATACCGATGAAGTGCTGATATCATGGTGAATCCTGAGTGTGGACACAACCTAAACCCGTCCTGATATCATGGTGAATCCTGAGTGTGGACACAACCTAAACCCGTCCTGATATCATGGTGAATCCTGAGTGTGGACACAACCTAAACCCGTCCTGATATCATGGTGAATCCTGAGTGTGGACACAACCTAAACCCGTCCCAGCTCAAATCCACTTGGGGCAGAAAATGTGTCTCCGGTGCCTCGAACGGAGTCTATTTAAGAGAATCCCTATCAAAACCCCGGGTGAGACAATCTCTATCAAAACCCCTGGGTGAGACAATCCCTATCAAAACCCCCGGGTGAGACAGACAAAAAGGGAACACTTGCATAACATAGAACATAGAAGCCTGACGTTACCCTGCAGAATTGGACCTCTCTCACTCACACACGCACGCACGCACACACACACACGCACGCACGCACGCACGCACACACATACACACACACACACACACACACACACACACACACACACACACACACACACACACACACACACACACACACACACACCTCCTCCTCTCCGGTCCTCCCTTTTTCTGCTCATTCTTTGACTCTCCGTCTCCCTCTCTCTCTCTCCCTCTCTCTCTCCCCCCCTCTCTCTCTCTCCCTCTCTCTCCCTCTCTCCCTCTCCCTCTCCCTCTCTCCCCCCCTCCCTCTCTCCTCCCCTCCCTCTCTCCCCCCTCCCTCTCTCCCCCTCCCTCTCCTCAGTCACAGGGACTGGATTGTTCTGTTGAGGCTTGGCAGAGGCCATGGATGGGAAAGTGCAGGGGAGGGAGGCAGCTAACACTTCCTGCCTCCCTGAATCAGAGAGTTCACCTTCAGCGAGGGCACAATGTCTCCTCGTTAGCCCAGCCACCCCACACACAGGCGGCCCGTCACTGACCGTGTTCCTGTCCGCTGACCCCTCTCTGCGCTCCTCTGACCCCTCTCTGCGCTCCTCTGTCCTTTACTACTTCACATCCACACACACACAGCGCCCAATGAAAAGAATGGACACTTTCTGTTGATAGGCAGAAACCCCCCCCCCCCACACACACACACACACACACACACACACACACACAGGTGTGGTTCCTCGGTACATTCCCCAAAGTGACACAGAGCAGGTCTGCCCGCGCCCACACGGCACACAGCATGATAGTGGAGCGGATAATATCACTATTTGAGAGGAATCGTGCAAATTTTGATACAAGCATGACATTTGGCTCGGTTGTTCTCCAGAGGTTTCTGATCAAATCTGCCCGATGGGCCATCTGAAAATCCGCTCGTTTTTCAAGATGGCCGCCAAATTCGCCCAAATTTTCGTGGAAATGTGTGTAGTTGGCCGATTTCAATGATCTTTGTGTCTATCCCTATGTTTTCAAGACTTCTGGAGTCGATATTTATCATTTTATAGCCCTATGATTTTTTTATTTTTCAATATGGCCGCAAAATTGGCCTCCCAAAGTTGATTTATTTTGAAGAAATGTGTGTAGTATTTTGATACAAGCATGAAATTTGTCTCAGTTGTTCTCCAGAGGTTTCTGATCAAATCTGCCCGATGGGCCATCTGAAAATCCGCTCGTTTTTCAAGATGGCCACCAAATTCGTCCAAATCTTCATGGAAATGTGTGTAGTTGGCCGATTTGAATGATCTTTGTGTCTATCCCTATGTTTTCAAGCCTTCTGGAGTCGATTTCTCTCATTTTAATAATGAAATATAATGCCAATACAACTTTATTTGAAAAGTAAAAAAAAAAAGACACTAATACAATTGATCTCATTGTCCTTTCTTCAGATGTAACTCCACACAAAAACAACTGTCTGTGGGTTTAAACTGCTCAAGGGATTGGGCCATCTGAAAATCCATACATTTTTCAAGATGTCTGCCAAATTGCCCTCCCGAAGTTGTTTTTCATAGAAATGTGTAGGCTATAGTTGGCCGATTTGAATGATCTTTGTTTTCATGCCTACTTGAGTGGATTTTTCAGATTGTAGCCTATAGCCCTTTGACGTCTACATTTTCTCATTTAGAGGGTAGTAAAATTATGAACTCTCAACCCTGAATGCTGAGATGAGCAGTATTTAAATTAAATTTATTTAAAACACATATTTAATATATATTAAATTACTTTTGAGTATTTTGTCATTTGTATTTGTCATGCTGGGCAGAAAAAACAAGATGTAATTTGTAATTAAATGTTTTAAGAGCTTGTACTGTATTTGTGTATTTGAAATAATTAAATAATACTTAATTAAATACATTATTTAATCATTAGTCATTTTATTCTCAAACAAGACATTTTATCCCCAGGTTTAAACTGTCCAGATAAAAAACTGTACACTTGGCCGAACGACAGTCTTTAGCTAAATGCAACTGAATCAGGTCATATGTCCTGTTGGGTCCAGCATAGCCTACTTGAAGAACGTGCTTGGATCAGATTCAACTTCTGAATTTTGAGAAGAGAATTCTGCTCTCTCCTTGGAGGTAGGTACTGTCTCCCTAATGCTATCTCTTTAACTGTAAAGCACACAGGTCAAGTGCACCTGGCTAGCTAGCACTTGATTTAGCTAGCTAATGGCTGTACAGTCACTAATGCTAACTTTGCCTATGGTGTGGTAAAGTTACCCTAACATCATTGTAAGGCTGGAAAATGCAGCAAACCTGTCTTGTTGTTAGCAGTAGGTAACAGCTAATAACACATGTTATTAGCTAAGGTAGTTGCTAGCTATTCCTCATAACTCACTTTCTAAAAACTTAATTCTGTTATTCTTGTTGATTATGTGTGAACTTTTGCTTACATGGTGTGTGTGTGCACGCGCGCGTGTGCTAGCAAGATAGCCTAGCCTACTTTTTTTTTTTTTTTTTTTTTTTTTTACTTTTTTTTTGTAGCAAGATACTTTTTGATGTAGGCCTATTTGTGTCCATTTCTGGCTGGATTGCAGGCTGGCCATGGATGTGACCTCTACCAGTAAATCAAGGAACACCAACTGGACCAAATGTTGCCTATATGTCAGCAGGATAACACCTGTTATTAGCTAAGGTAGATGATAGCTAATCACAATTTATTTAATTCTAACACTTAATTATGTCAAGCTTGTTGATTGTGTGAACTTTGACTTATGTGGTGTGTGTGTGTGTGTGTGTGTGTGTGTGTGTGTGTGTGTGTGTGTGTGTGTGTGTGTGTGTGTGTGTGCGTGCGGTTATTCAACTATTTATGAAAATATACTTTTTGATGTATTTGTGTCCATCTCTGCCTGAATTGCAGACTGGCGGCCATGGATGCGACCTCTACCAGTAAACCAAGGAACACCGACTGGACCAAATGTTGCCTATGTCAGCATGATAACAAGGAAGATCTAATTTCCCCCCAGGCAAATCCTGCCAAAAGAGCAGATGACGCATATGTGAACTTAGCAAGGAATATTCCTCTGTTTCAATCAGTCGATGCAGTACCAATCAAGCTAGACCCTGCAAGACTTGACGAAGGTGATGGGATTGAGGAAACCTTGAGACAAAACAAGGCACAATACCATCAGAGTTGCAAGCTCCTGTTCAACAACACAAAGTTACAGAGAGCTCAAAAAAGATCAACCCCAGCAGCTACTACAGATGAGGGCGGTAGAAGCAAAATCCCACGACAGGTCCAAGAGACAAAAACACTACAGTGTTTTCTATGTGAGACTAATGGGGGTGACCTAAGAGAAGCAATGACAATGAAAGTGAATGAGAGAATCAATGAATGTGCAAGAACACTCAGTGATGGAAAACTCCTCGCCAAACTGAGTGGCGGAGATGTCATAGCACAAGAACTGAAGTATCACCCTACCTGCTTAGTGGCTCTGTATAACCAAGAACGAGACTATCTGAAGGCCCAAGAGCAAGAAAAAGCACATGAGCGCTGGAAGGGACTATATCCAATTGCTTTCTCTGAATTGGTCACTTACATAAGTGAGATAAAAGCTGCCAGTGATGGTACAGATCCACCAATTTTCAGGCTTGCTGATCTGACAATGCTTTACAAACAAAGGCTGGAGCAGCTGGGCATTGAATCGCCTCAAGTTCATGGTACTCGACTTAAGGACCAGCTGCTTTTACACGTCCCCCAGCTGCAAGCTCACCACCAAGGACGAGATATCATGCTGGCTTTTGAGGAAGATGTGGGCTCAATCCTTGCACAAGCATCCACATATGGTGAAGCAATCCATTTGGCGAAAGCTGCCGGGATGATTAGACGAGACATGCTTAATCACAAGTCACATTTCAGCAGCACGTTTCACAATGCTGAACTAGAACAGGCTGTACCACCATCACTTATGCAATTTGTATCCATGATTGAGCATGGTGCAGACATCAAATCCCAAATCCAACATGGAGCATCAAAGTCAGACCTTGCTATGGCACAGCTCCTGCAGTTCAACTGCTTTGCCAAGTGCAAAGAAGGAACAGAGGTCCACAGGCATTCCAAGGATCGTGAGACACCTTTTGCTGTCTATGTTGGTATGGTTGTTTTTGCCAAGACTAGAAAGAGACAACTAATTGAAATGCTGCATGAGAATGGGCTCAGCATATCGTATGACAGAGTCCTAGAAATCTCAGCCCAGTTAGGAGAAGCGGTTGTAGCCCAGTACGTGGAAGATGGAGTCGTCTGTCCACCTATCTTGAAAAAACAGTTGTTCACTACTGCAGCTGTGGACAACATTGACCATAATCCAACTGCAACTACAGCCCAAACATCCTTCCATGGTACCAGTGTGTCCATCTTCCAACATCCAAGCCCAGAATATGCTGGTGAAGAGCGTGAACTACTCCATCTGAAGTCAGACGTGAAGGTGAAGAAAGTTCCAGAGCTTCCAGAGGCATTCACCAATGTCCGCCCTGCTTACATTAAAAAGAATCCCAATCCTCCTCCAGTAGCATTCCATTCCTTCCCAACAGCTGAGTCAATCCAGTCACACTTGAAAGAAGAATATTCCTGGTTGAATGATGTGGTCCTCACTGAGGATGTGGCTGATGCAGTCTGCATCACATGGTCAGCCCACCATGCAACACAGAAGAGAAGCAAGCCATTTGAAGTGAGCATTTCAGCACTGATGCCCTTGATGCGGGACCAGGCTCACTCTGTTGCAACCCTTAAGCATGTCCTGGACAAGATTCGTGATACAGTGGCTTTCCTGAACCCAGGGCAGACACCTGTTGTCGCTGCTGACCAACCATTGTATGCTCTATTAAAACAAATCCAATGGGAGTGGCCTGAATATGGAGAGGACAAGTTTGTGATCATGTTTGGTGGACTTCATATAGAAATGGCAGCACTGAGATCACTAGGAACACTACTACAGGAAAGTGGCTGGACCAGCTCCATTGTGGAGGCAGGAGTGGCATCGTCTGGAACAGCAGAGTCTTTCCTGTCTGCATCAAGTGTTACCAAGACAAGACAAGCCCATCAGATCACAGCATGCAGCCTGTACAAACTGAAGAAGGAAGCCTACCATGACTACTGCTCTGCTGAGTCTGGCAGGTCAGATCTTACCTTTGAAGACTGGTGTGAAAAACGGAGGCTAGAGAGTCCACAGTTCCAGTTCTGGAGTCTGGTGCTTGACATGGAGCTCACCATTTTCACCCTGATCCGCTCATTCAGAGAAGGAGATTTCAAGCTGTATTGTGAAGCACTGTCAGAACTGTCACCTTACTTCTTTGCAAACAACAATGTCAACTATGCGCGATGGATTCCAGTTCACCTCCGAGACATGATGTCCCTTGAGCAACGGCATCCAGAAGTGGCTAGGGAGTTTCACAAGGGCAACTTTGTTGTTCACAAGTCTCAAAGAGAATTCTCTGCCCTGGCGATTGACCAAGCCCATGAGCAAAATAATGCAGTCATCAAAGGTGACGGAGGAGCCATTGGATTGACAGAAGACCCGGTAGCACTTCGTAGGTGGATGATAGCTGGACCAGAAGTGAGTCGCCTAGTAGCTGGATATGAAGCCGTGTCAGGTGTGAAAGATTCAACCAAAGGCAGCAGACATCATGAGCAGACACCGAGTGCCCAGAAATCCTTCTTTGGGAAGGTGAAAGGACTTTCTGAAGTGCTGCGGGAGATGGGCAACCCATTCCAAGAAGAATCAGGTGACCTACTGGCGCTAGACACAAAGAACATTGCAGACCCAGCTCTTGCAAAAATGGTTGGTACACATCACCAGCGAGGCAAAGAGCAGTTCCAGTCATTCATGAAGGGGCTAAAGAATGAAGATGAATGTTCATTCTATCATCCAATCAAGAAGAACATAGTTTCTTTCTTTAAACAAGTCTTAGAGCAAGCTGGGGGCAGCTCTAAGGAGAAGTTGCTGAAAGACGACTGCCAGCTGTTCTCACGACTCTTCATCTCATGCCAGAACAGGCAGTGTGACTTGAATGAATTCTTCAAGTATGAGAACCAGTCGTCACCTGCATCTCTCAGTGACAGTGGCAAGCTTCATACATGTCAGAAGTCACAGCTGGCTGAAATCCTTCAAGCACAAGTGAACATCCCAGACAGAGAACCAAGGGGAGATGCAGTCATCATAGATGGCTCAGCACTGATCAATGCCCTAATTCCACGCACCTCAAAGACATTTGATGACTATGCTAGAGACATCACTCAGAAGGTGGAATCATACAGTGCCAAGTACAAAAGGGTGGACATAGTGTTTGATGTGTACAAGACATCAAGTCTGAAATCTGAAGCCAGGTTGAAAAGGGGGCCAGGAATGAGAAGAAGAGTGACAGGAACAAGTAAGACCCCAAATAACTGGAGAAGCTTTCTTCGAGATGACAGCAACAAAACTGAGCTGTTTCACTTCCTTGCAGAGAAGATGTGTGAGGCAGAGACGACAAGCACACTCATTGTCACAAAAGGAGAAGATGCTATTAGCAACACAAGGAGGTCGCTGCATGCTGTGTCTCCATGCTCTCATGAAGAAGCAGACACTCGAATATTTGTACATGCCAGGGATGCAACCATGGATGGAAGCAAGTCCCTCATCATCAAGGCTAATGACACTGACATCCTTGTCATAGCCACATCCGTACTGCCATCCTTGCAGGACCTTGGTCTTGAGGACATGTGGATTGCCTTTGGCCAAGGTGCCAATCTAAGATGGATTCCAGTCCATGAGGTAGTCTCTGCAATCGGGCCTGAGAAAGCCAGTGGATTGCCATACTTTCATGCGTTCACTGGATGTGATGTAGTTTCTGCCTTCCGCGGTAAAGGGAAGAAGACTGCATGGCAAACTTGGAACATCTGTGATGAGGTTTCTGAAACCTTCACCAATCTCAGCCAGCATCCAACATCAGTTACTGAGCTTGATCTACAACGGCTGGAGAGATTTGTTGTCCTAATGTATGACAGATCAAGTGCAGCCACTGGCGTGGATGAAGCAAGACTCGATCTCTTTGCCCGCAAGCAGAGGCCATACAACTCAATTCCACCAACACAGGCAGCCCTCAGAGAACACGCCAAGCGTGCTGCTTATCAGGCTGGGATCATCTGGGGCCAGGCTACGATCTCCAGGCCAGACACCAGCAGTCCTGCTGACTGGGGGTGGACGCAGAAGGGAGAGACATGGCAGATATGTTGGTCAGCATTACCTGCAATTGCTGCCAGCTGTCAGGAACTGACCAAGTGTTCCTGTAAGAAAGGTTGCAACCGGAGATGCAAGTGCTTTAACTCTGGGCTCCCCTGCACAGCACTTTGCAGCTGCATATGTGAGCAGTAGCTCATAGAGGACCATTCACATAACAGAGTTACAACTGAAGAAAATCCAATGAGATCGATTGTATTTGTATTTTTTTTTGTTACTTTTCCAATAAAGTTGTATTGGCATTATATTTCATTATTGTTTCATTTCAAATGTAATAATTCATCACTAAAATCATTAGACCAGTGCTAAACTAGTAAGAAAATGGTAGCATGTTTTAAGACATACAAATTGACAACAAGAACATTCAAATCGGCCAATTACACACATTTCTTCTCAAGAAATCCACTTTGAGAGGCCAATTTTGCAGCCATATTGAAAAATGACAAAATCAAAGGGCTATAAAATGAGAGAAATCGACTCCAGAAGGCTTGAAAACATAGGGATAGACACAAAGATCATTCAAATCGGCCAACTACACACATTTCCATGAAAATTTGGGCGAATTTGGCGGCCATCTTGAAAAACGAGCGGATTTTCAGATGGCCCATCGGGCAGATTTGATCAGAAACCTCTGGAGAACAACTGAGACAAATTTCATGCTTGTATCAAAATACTACACACATTTCTTCAAAATAAATCAACTTTGGGAGGCCAATTTTGCGGCCATATTGAAAAAAGAAAAAATCATAGGGCTATAAAATGATAAATATCGACTCCAGAAGTCTTGAAAATATAGGGATAGACACAAAGATCATTGAAATCGGCCAACTACACACATTTCCATGAAAATTTGGGCGAATTTGGCGGCCATCTTGAAAAACGAGCGGATTTTCAGATGGCCCATCGGGCAGATTTGATCAGAAACCTCTGGAGAACAACCGAGCCAAATGTCATGCTTGTATCAAAATTTGCACGATTCTTTCTGTTATCCGCTCCACTATGACATCAGCCACCCACCACCGTGCGCCATCAAGAGCTGATTCCTCCTGGCCAGTGTGGGGAGATAAGCAGTGCAATGATCTCATATGTGATCCAATCAGATTGCAGGGGACAAGGGTGAGCGCTCGGCAAAATAAATAAGCCATTGAAGTCAAACGCAGACAAGGAATATGATGGATGCAAAGGAGTTCTCTTTTCCCCGGCTCTTCTCTTCATGGAGAAAAACAAGCATGAACAAGGCTAGCCTAGGAGAAAATACAGCATTGATTCTGCACACTGGCCTCTCTCCGGCAGAGGACTCCGATCAATAGGCTCAAGTAATACTCTGCACAAGTTTAATGCTCGAGCCGTACCGAGGCAGACAAGTGCTTTGTGTGGAAATTATGCCTTTTTTAGTGCGCCAGCACCGCGCGTTTGATAGCAAAGCGCGAGAGCAGCAGCAGGCTCTGCTGCACGCCGCACACGCACAACGCCGCGGACGAGGACCATCACAGCGGGCGGGTTGTTGAGGGGGATCGGCGCGAGGAGCGGGACCACACGGCGGTTGAGGGGTTCGTCGTCCGAATCGACGGAGGAAGCGTCGCGCGCGTCAGCCGCCCTAAGGCATGATGGGGAGGGAGGGGAGGGGTCAGCCCGTCAGGAGTGAGGGGAGGAGGGGTCAGCACGTCAGGAGTGAGGGGAGGAGGGGTCAGCACGTCAGGAGTGAGGGGAGGAGGGGTCAGCACGTCAGGAGTGAGGGGAGGAGGGGTCAGCACGTCAGGAGTGAGGGGAGGAGGGGTCAGCACGTCAGGAGTGAGGGGAGGAGGGGTCAGGCCGTCAGGAGTGAGAGGAGGAGGGGTCAGCCAGTCAGGAGTGAGGGGAGGAGAGGTCAGCCGGTCAGGAGTGAGAGGAGGAGAGGTCAGCTGGTGAGGAGTGAGGGGAGGAGGGGTCAGCACATCAGGAGTGAGGGGAGGAGGGGTCAGCCAGTCAGGAGTGAGGGGAGGAGAGGTCAGCTGGTGAGGAGTGAGGGGAGGAGGGGTCAGCACGTCAGCCGGTCAGGAGTGAGGGGAGGAGGGGTCAGCCGGTCAGGAGTGAGGGGAGGAGGGGTCAGCCGGTCAGGAGTGTGGGGAGGAGGGGTCAGCCGGTCAGGAGTGAGAGGAGGAGGGGTCAGCCAGTCAGGAGTGTGGGGAGGAGGGGTCAGCCGGTCAGGAGTGAGAGGAGGAGGGGTCAGCCGGTCAGGAGTGAGAGGAGGAGGGGTCAGCCGGTCAGGAGTGTGGGGAGGAGGGGTCAGCCGGTCAGGAGTGAGGGGAGGAGGGGTCAGCCGGTCAGGAGTGAGGGGAGGAGGGGTCAGCCAGTCAGGAGTGAGGGGAGGAGGGGTCAGCACCTCCCCTCCGGTCAGGAGGGGAGGAGGGGTCAGCCAGTCAGGAGTGAGGGGAGGAGGGGTCAGCCAGTCGACCACAGAGATGACCTCCAGCTGAAGCTGTGGCCTTTGACACGGAGCGCCCCCCAAACAGCCGGAGAAAAAGATACAGTCGCTCTCCGCTAACCAAGACAAGCGTCAACCTCTGGAAGCTCCACCTGGAGGCTAACAGTGGCGCTGACATGAAGACTTCTGCAGAGGAGACAGAGGAAATCTTTGCTTTGCTAATGAGACAAAAGACTGAGCATGTGCGGAATCTGAGGAACCAAAACCCATTCCTTCTTCTTTTTTTTTTACCCTGCAAAACTTTCATTTCCTGTCTGCACACTTTTCCTTTTAAGGCGCCTCAAAAGTCAAGAGAGAGAAACGGCGTCGCCACCTGTAACACGTTAAAAAGCATTGACCCAAAGTTTTTTGAACACTCATTAAGCGTTTCAAAGTGGAGAGTTCTCTGAGATCCCCTCTCTCAGATGTTTCCCTCTGTGTCGACCAAATGCTATATCAAGTTCAGGAAATTAGCCAGTTCCTGTTGGGGGAAGAGAGGAGGACAGAGAGCCCAGAACACAGAGAGCCCAGAACACAGCCCAGTGTTTTTACTGCCATGCTGCTCAGCCCTCCCTCGCATGCTGGGGCCAAAATCACACACACTCATAACGCATCAGACTGAGACGCCACAACACAACACAACACAACACAACACAACACAACACAACACAACACAACACAGTCTTTTAACAGATCCACTCAACTATCATAATAATCAGCATCCTTTTATTTATACAGCACCTGTAAAAGCAGACTTTACAAAGTGCTTCGACAGACAAAACAAAAGCAGAATACCTCAATTGTGAATTTAAACGGCAATAAAACAATAATAAACAGAGGATTGTAGGATGAAAACCAAACAAACAATAAAATAGAATAAGAGTACGATAGAGACTGCGTTAAGATAAAATGCATAGAATGTTAAACGACGACTCTAAACGACGACATTACCCAGTTGTCCGCTTTGACACAAAACGCACCCGCTTCCACAGCGCAGTAAATGACACGGCCAGACACCCGGACGCCCAGGCAGAACAGTGGCTAGACGTCCCCACACCTGACCAACACATGGAGATTCTATTCCTGCAGGTTAGTCGTGTCTAAATAATATGGCCATTAGTCATTGAATATCCTCTGGATAAATTGCTGCCGCCTCCTGGGACAGCACTGCTGTCTGCACATCAGGAACCAATCAGAGGTGCCTCCTGGAACGCCAAAGGATCCGCCAGGCCCGGCGCAGCCAACTGACCCGGGGGAAATAGAAGGAGGCCAAATAATCAGAGACACTCGGCCACTTCCTGCCCTTTATCAGCACAGAGCATCTCAACAAGCTGCTTTATCAGCACAGAGCATCTCAACAAGCTGCTTTATCAGCACAGAGCATCTGAACAAGCTGCTTTATCAGCACTGAGCATCTCAACAAGCTGCTTTGGGATTTTGATAAGGTTAAGGTGGCTTTCCTCGCTTTAGCCAAAGTGACCACGAGCGAGATTACACTGACTGAGTGTGTGGATGAGTGACAGTGTGATGACACACACACACACACACACACACACACACACACACAGACACACACACACACACACACACACACAATGAGCAGCAGACTCGCCCTGGCATGATGCACAACGGTGACCCGTGTGGCGGTGGAGACGCACCGTGTGGCGGTGGAGACACACCATGTGGCGGTGGGGGTGGAGGCGCCCCGTGTGGTGGGCGGTGGTAGCACAGGTTGAAACTCTAACCGCGCTGTTTCCATTCAGTGCATTCCACTGTTCAAACAGACACCTGGTCCCGGCTGCAGCGTGTGGCTCAGGAAACCCTCTGAAGGCACGAACACACAAGCAGCCAACACATCCATCTCTGGAACGTTCATTCGGATCAAAACACTCAATGTTTTAACACCCCGAGATGCACATTTCATATTAAAGTCATGTGAGAGAAATCAACGCTGTTTAGTGAATTTGGCACGGTAAACCCTAACCCCCCTGAAAGCTGCACAGTGTCAGACCAGCCAACAGGCTGAGTGACTTGTGGAGTGTCTAATCTGCACAGTATGTAATGAAACGCTGTTGACCCGCAGAGCCTCTCGCACGCTGCAACTGACATGAGGTTAGGAGAAGAAGTCATTTGTGTTTGGCGGAGGGGGGAGAACTGGCCAGTTGGAGCAGGAAAGCAGTAAAGGGGAAGGAGTCCATGCAGGCTAACATCTGTGATATTTCTTCACTTCAGACGCGTTCTCACCATCCCCCCTCGCCTCGCCCTGCCTGTCTGCAACAAATGCTGAGGTGGGGCTTAGAGAAAGAGCAAAGGGCATGGGGCATTTTTTGGTGAGTGTAAATGTTGAGAATGTTCTAGCCGGCTGTCGTGAGAGAAGTTCGGGAAGCAGAAACGAACGTACATTTTCTCAGAGCAAAACTACCAAAAGGCAAGTAGCGGAGAGGGCGTTCCAGCGATAATTGCTTCGGGATAACCTGTGATTTAGCGTCGTTGTCGTTGAGTCGTTTGTGAATGGCTCATTAGGGAAGCTAACAGGCTAGCTAGCGTAGCGTGCTAACAGCTCATCCCTCTCTGCCAGGGGAAAGGCTCACATCACTGGATAGGTTCATTATCTCAGCCACCTCCCAGGTACAACCACAAGCTGCCTCAGCCTGCCTCAGCACATACTTACAGCTTGTTGGGTTTGCACCACTTCACCTCCGACACATCACACACGCACACACACACGCACGCATGCACACACGCACACACACACGCACACACACCCGCACGCACACACACACGCACACGCACGCACCACACGCACACACAACACGCACACACACCCGACCACACTCACGCACACGCACACACGCACACATGCACACACACACACACATGCACACATGCACACACACACGCACACAAGCACACACACACACCACGACGCACGCCGCGCGCAACACAAGCACACACACACACACAACACGCACGCACGCACCCGCGCGCTGCACACACACACACACACACACACACACGCACGCACACACACACACACACACACTGCACACACACGCACACACACACACACACACGCACACACACACACACACACACACACAACCCACTGAGCGTCTTATCCACTCCTAATAGGTGTTTGCTACAGTAGGGTATCATGAAGCAATGCCTTTGCTAACAGGGTGTCATTAGCAGGGTGTCTGCAAGTTTAATCAAGCTACATTTCAGAGTTTTTGAATGCCAGTTAGATGAGTGAAATAGAAAACCAATTTCACAATTGAAATACAGTAACTACGAAAATGAAAACAACTGTAGACTTATCATAATAGGTTCAGATGTGCGTGACTGAGTGGATTTCTCACCAGAAAAGAAAGAAAAAAAAAATAAAGTCAACCACCACATTTTTAGGCCCTCTAAATCTGAATGCTCTCTGCATTCAGCTCAGGTTGGATAACTTAAAGTTATGAATATAACCCCGGATTTATGAACAAGGTGGTGAGTGAGGTTCTCTCTATGGGTAGGTTCCACCTTACCCTTTAGACAGAAGTCCAGTGTTGGGTTGGATAGAGGTTGTATCCCCCTGCGCCTCGCTAGGGGGCGGAGCACCCTATAAATAGGCGAGCGCGACTGGAACAAGCCATCTTTTGACAAGCACTGTTCTCGTCCGCCCGACAAGAAGGGAGCCTGTAGCCCGTCACTATTGTTCGAAAATCCGGTGCTTTTGTATTTCCCTCCAAATCTTACGTCCGACGGTGAGATTGCGTAAGGGAATTACCTCGTCGTCCCGAGAGGGAGCCAACAGTGGTACTGTGGCGCCCTCTCATGGAGGAAAGAGGGAATGGCCCCCCACTGCGCATGCGTGAGCATGGCCGGGTTGACAGAGCTCTTTCCAGGAACACTGGCTCCTGGAGGGGGCAGCAGAGGACAGCTGTTGGCCCTACACTCTCCCTTGACACGTTTTTTTATTATATTATATTATATATTGAGTTTCGACCCTTGGCGGCGGGAGAGTCAAAATCATCGTTTTGGGTTAGGCAGAAAAGGGTTTAAATCTGATCCGATTCAGGGAGAAAACGATGCGAGTTTGGTGAATATCCACTTTAGGTGAAAGCGGATAGATGTAGGTTAGCTACTAAAGCTAGCGCTCAGCATGCTAATCCGCTGTGAGGATTTTTTGCTAGGCTAAAGCAGCAGAGCGTAAGACTATCTTCTGCGGGCGAAAAGAGTGAAAAAGATGGCCTGTTCCAGCGGCGCTCGCCTATTTATAGGGTGCTCCGCCCCCTAGTGAGCCACGGAGGGATACACGCTTCTGTCCAACACTGTGTATTGGGGGGGGGGGGGGGGGGGGTAACATACACAAATAGTGTAGTAGCTGTACTGTACTGCTACCATTACGTATGTCTTATGTTTAATTGTATGTTTAATTAGGTATATGCTATTTGCACCTGTGCAAACAGAACGTCAATTATGTTTAAGTATGTTTAAAGTATGTACATGACATGTGCACCTATGTGCAGTGAATATGTCACTGTCTTTGACTTGTCTTATCACTTTACTGCCTTATTGCTTGTTGTGTCTCTTGTTTTCCTGCACCCATATGCCCTGTTATTTTGTACTATGTTGTAAACGGAGTCCACGGCACAAGAATTTCACCCGTGATACTTGTACTACGGAGTGACAATAAAAATCTTGAATCTTGAATCTTGAATCTTGCTCAAGCTCATTTCGGCCCCTCGAGCCCCCTGCACCCCCTCCTGCGGGCAGGCGGGGGCGCCGCGGCGGTCTGGTGCAAACACTTTGCTGCTGCTGCCACCTTGTTCTCGTGTCTGGAAACATAGTCTGTCCACGCTGGCTCAAATGGTGCCTCCTGTCTCTGGGATGAGACCACCCCTCCTTTTCCCCTCAGCCCTCGTGCCCCGCCCCCACAGTATGGACCATACTGGGGGGGGGGGGTTTATTTAATAAAGGCTCCCTCAGCCACATGCTAAAAAGGTATGCAAATGCTGCAGGTCCTTCTGTTTTTCTGATGCCCCCCTCCCCTCCCCTCCCCTTCAACTGACTGCTCTTCTCTCCATGCCAAAGCCAAAGAGGGAGAGGGAGAGAGGGTGTGTGTGTGTGTGTGTGTGCGTGTGTGTGTGTGTGTGTGTGTGTGTGTGTGTGTGTGTGTGTGTGTGTGCCTGTGTGTGTGTGTGAGAGAGAGAGAGAGAGAGAGAGAGAGTTTGGGTGTTTGTTTTTCGGAGGAATGGATTATTTTGTTAGAACTGCTCCAGGGTATTTGATCTGAAAAGCTATTACGATGATTGCGATTAGAATTAATTACATTCAGAGCTACAGGAAGTGTGAAAGAGGTACTTGACGTGTTGCCTTGTAGAGGCAAGAATCAGAATCGCAGCCACATCCGATCATTCCTCGAGAGCAGCACGAGATGGAATTCATAGCGGCACACAATCGGCCACCTCAAGGCCGTCGCTAATAAGAAATATAATAAATATAAATGACACAAATTAAAGAGCCCTAAATATATGCATCGTAAAAAAAAAAACGAAACAATATTGACAAAAGCCACTTGCCCAGGCCTGGCTGTTACATCAGGAGTTCCTCCTCCTCCTCCTCCCAGAAGATATCAGTGATCCCTGTCTAATACAAAGGGCCCGGCCCTGCATGGCTGCCATGATGACCCGTGTTCACGAGGAGGGGGAGAGCCCATCATTTTGTCCCGACGTAGTGAGCCGTGACAGGCAGCGGGGAGGAGGGGAGGAGGGGAGGAGGAGGGAGGAGGGGGAGGGGGGGGGGGAGGGGGAGGAGGGGGAGGAGGGGAGGAGGAGAGGGGGGAGGAGGGGAGGGGGGAGGAGAGGGGGGGGGGGGGGGGGGGGGGGAGGGGGGAGGAGGGGGGGAGGAGGGGGAGGAGGAGGGGAGGAGGGGAGGAAGCAGCGGAGAGCCCGGCCAGACTGAGGGGACCAGCCTTTCCTGCAGCTTCCTTCCCGTGCTCTTGGCCAGCTGAGCAATCAGGTCACCTCTCTTTCCCGTGTCGCTTCTGGTCAATTGTTCTCCTCCTCTCTCTCTCTCTCTCTCTATCTCTCTCTCTCTCTCTCTCTCTCTCTCTCTCTCTCTCTCTCTCTCTCTCTCTCTCTCTCTCTCTCTCTCTCCCTCCATCCCTCCCTCCCTCCCTCCTCTCCTCTCCTCTCCTCTCCTCCCCGTGCCACACAGCCTGCAGCTGTTGCGGGTGATGTCATGATGTTTGGTAGGATTTTGCTCTGTGCCTGGCTGCGACGTGTGGCCGTGTTGTTGCCTCTCTGCCTAAACAAATGCAAACGATGGCGGTGGCTCATGGAGGACGTGTCGCGTGGGGACGTGTGTGTGTGTGTGTGTGTGTGTGTGTGTGTGTGTGTGCGCGTCTCATGCAAACCCCCGAGATGATGATGATGATGATGATGATGGGCAAACCGTCGGCTCAGACTGTTCCCCTCGGCG